>NC_057801.1:306071406-306282146 GCF_018294505.1 Triticum aestivum
CTGTGGCCCCGGTAAACGGCGTCGGCGGCGATGGCTGCGTTCGGGTTCGGGCGAGAGAGAGGGAGCAGAGGAGAGAGGGGATGCAGCGGGGGAGGAAGAGGAGCGAGGGGACACGAGGCCTCGTCGTGGCGTCGCTAGGGAGGCCGGGGGGAAGCAGGAGGTGGCCGGGGCGCGTGGCCGCGCGCGCCGGGCGCGTGCCCGTCCTCCTAGCAGGGAGGAAGACGACAGGGGAGGGAGGCGGCGGTGGGCTGGGCCAGCGGGAGGAGCTGGGCCGGCTGGGCTGGACAGGTAAGCGGCGCCAGGTAAGTGGCCCAGGTGGCCTTCTCTCCCTTTCTATTTATTTCTGTTCTGTTTTTCTTTTATTTAATTCTTTTGCCACTGTTTTGAATTAAAAATAATAATTCAAACAATGCCAAAGCTCCTCTGAATATTTTATTTCGCTAGATGGACTTTTCCAAAAGCTCATAAAATAATTCAGGGATATTTGAAATTATATTCTAATTATATGAATATAATTCAAATTCAAATAGCTAATGAATTAAATCCAAAGTCCCAAAAATAAATCCTTAAAAATGTTCAATATTTTGGTTGGGACCAGAACCCTTACCAAAAATTATCAAACATTTAAGAAGAGCACTTTGGAGCAATGAATGAGATTTTAGGGTTTTTGCCCTTCTTTTATTTAGGGTTTTGAGGCTTCTGAATTCCTTAGTTCAAGTTTTAAAATTTAAACATGATGCACAGATGGAAGCAAGCACAGGACAGGCCGGAGCTAGGGATGTGACAACTCACCCCCACTAAACAAGAATCTCGACCCGAGATTCAAGTGTAGGGTAAGAAGATGGGGAACGCAACCTAACACAATCTACACGATCCAGGTTGCACTTCAAATGAACGTTGATTTGAACACCATCTTTGTCTTGTCGTCTTGCTCTGAGAACTCTAGCTAATCATGACAAGAAGAGGAAAGGAAAACTCTGGAAGGATCGGTCTTCTCGAAGGTCGAACAACTCAGGATTAACCCCCGGAATGTGACATAGCAACATCTCTCGAGCTGAGAGACGAAGCATACCTCTAGAGGGATGGAGTGGAGCAGGTGACGAGGTTCACTAGGTAGACAGCAATTCCAGACTTAAGAATGTGGTGATCGGTTGTCAACATAGCGAGGAGTTGAATTGCCATGATACCACGACGAAACATCCTGGAGGAGGGTGATTCGTAGATTATTGTCTTAAGTGGCAAAAAGAATTACCTTTGATATAGAGATCATTGAGACTCTCTATATCAGCCTAAGGCAAATCACAGCAATCGATTGGCGGGGGTCGGTAGAATGGCATACTCGGACTTGGATGATGTGGATTACCTTGTTGAAGACAACGTAATGGAGGAATTTCCTTATCACCGGAGATGGAAGAGACCCGTGGTAGAATGGCACATTGGCGGTGCAAGCTGGGAACAAAATGCAAATGCTGGGAATGGTTCTGGTAACTGGGGAGAGGCTCATCAATAAAGAGTGAATTCACTGTTTGAAAAGGTCATAGCATTGCCGAGGAAACTGAGAGCAAACCAAGCTAGTGCCGAGGATCACACGTAGCGCTTGTGCGTGCTCTCAAGAACTTGAGCATTTCCATAATCATCAAGGTTTTACCAACATCCGTGTCAAGGGTCCGGCAACACAACTTACTACCATGATGAATGGTGATGGAGGATGCAGATGCAAAGGAAGATAACACCTTCTCAGATTTCACCCTTGGCGAGGCCAAGGAAACAAAATCTGGATGATCGACCGAGAGACATTTAGCACTCCGCTTCTAATGTTCTCCTTGATGTGCTAGTGTAACCCATTCATAGATATGGTTTGATATCTAGAACATCAAGTAAAGGTCGGACTTCGGGATCATCAGAAATCCATAGGGGCAACTAGGGAGGTAAATCCTACGAAATCCCGATGGGGGGGGTGGCCAACTTCCTCAAACAAGATACTATAATAATAGGTCTTCCGGATGGGTGTGTTGGCCACGACATCCACCTTACCGGTTATCGAGAGACCAATATTATAGTTCTTAGGGAAATGTTCCAACCATCATATCTGCCTGAGATTCAGCTCTGGTTGGTGTTAGGATATTCCAGGCTCATCGAGTCTTAGGAAGAAAAATGAAAGTTTGCAACACAAATTGACGAGATGACGTTGCGGGATTCTCGGGAGATGAACTACGATAGCAAGCTCCAAAACATGAGCTGGTTCTGCTACAAACATGTGAACACGTTGTCCCAGACAAGCACGACCACATGGTAGTCTTATAATAAACACTACCGAGTTCTGGTTGGGAACCATCATCGAGGATATCAAAGTTCTTGATTAAGCCCGGGTTAGCTCTTAAAAAGAACTCCTTCTCCTAGAACAAATCAGTCAGTGGCTTGGTGTGCTAGGATACACATATGGAATGAAGATGATTAGTCTATCAAACCACAGAATACTTCGCACGTGCATAACTGACTTTGGATGGTTCCAGAGGAGGTAAAACATGCTTTCTCGAATTCACGGCGGCAACTTACATCAAATGCACGTGAATCAAAGGAAGTCACTTCTTCCATCCAAACATATACCTCAGAGACGGAACTCGAAGGCATTGTTTACAAAGTTTCCAACAATAGCTTAATGTTCAACAAAATCATGGAGGAGATAAGGATGTTGTCAATGGGCTCAACAACAATTCATCCGGGTTCCCTTTTAAAAGGAATTCCATAGTTAAGTGAACACGGTGATAGCATTGGTCAGACCAAAGAATATAATGGTGTATGCTCGAGGAAAAACCACGAGTAAGACAATATTACGAATATCGTTGGTTCTGATTTGATTTGACGATAGCCCATACTCAATCAAAGGTTTAGGTAAGATGATAGATCCAACAATTGATCACGAGGATCAACCAATAAAGATATCATCTTTCTTCAACACACACAACCACAAGATATCCCTTTTGAGAAATGAACTAAGTTGGGCAAGCTTTTATCTTCCAACTCTCCAAGTTGTTGTTTAGCTTGACCAACTAGCTCAGGGGTATCCCACAAAGATTCTTGGAGAAGAGGTGGTTTACAGGAGACCATCTTGATCACGGACTCAACATAGCGGTCAGGTGACAACCTGGTAATACTTCCGAGAAGATATACGGAAAATCACGAACCACCGATATGTTACTAAGCTCGAGAACAATCTTGCTTTTCAGGGCAAGACGATATGATCAAATGAGCGAGGACTTAACAAAATCCTATCTCATCAATCGAGGAGTGCACCAGGAGAATGGACTAGGTAGCACAATCAACCTTAGGGTGATGATTCAATAGTCAACTCGCTAAGGATGACGTTATTGTCCATTTAACTACCAAGCAACGGAGTTGCTAGGAGTATTGATTTCACACACCACGATTCGCTTGCCGGCATTCCGGTTATAATAACACGGAAACCGAGAAATTATCAATGATGATAAGAAGTATTACTGCGTCAAGAATTTATAAGATGGTGTGCAATTCCCATGATATTCCTGATATCAAGATGGTAATACTTCAAGGTAGAACAGACCAGAAGCTGGATTGCAACTTGATCTGCGGAATACAATTGCTTTGACCCAATCCTAGATATGGATGAGGTTCTGGAGTTTGTTTCTTCTATTCATCCTGAATGGAATGGCTTGACAGACCACAAGAGCAGTGGCAACGATGAACACGGATGCATAACTACTCCTGAATATCAATTGATATACAAGGGCCAGAAAACAACTAAAGATGGACAACTCAAAGGAACATACGATTTTCTGAGTTATGGATGCATGGTTTAGCATGTCGAACGAAGTTCAACATATTTCTTCCGGATAACCCATGCAGAAAGGTAGAACTGGCAGAGCCACAATATAGAATGGAGAACCCATCGAGAGCACTCCTGTTGTGATATTTCAGTTCAACGAGGAACTTCTGCCATAAGTAGTTCATGGTATTTGGAAGAAGAAGATACCACAGACTTCAAGGACTATCGCAAAGGTTACTAATATCCTAAAGGAACTAGCAAACACTATCTACATGAAGTAAGTAGAGTGAAACTCGGGTTCAAAACCCAGAAGTGAAATGCCTACTAACTAAGTGGCATCACAGGATGCTTACAAGAATGATGGCCAGAATCATCACACTGGGACACAAATCATGGCTAAACTACTAGATAATCCCCTGAGACACCTAGGGTCATAATAATAACTCCAACATAAAGGTCGAGGCAGTAGAGTACCTCAACTCAACAATTTGTGTGATTAACCTGGCCTAAAAAGACATTGAAACCAGAGGAAAAGGATTTGCAAATGCATCAGACTCTTTGGAAACTTGGGATGACTCGGACGGCATAACGGCTGTAAATGCTCGGAAAAGATTTGAGACATTCACAAAAATGGTGGCATAACCACTCAGAAGCACAATACCAAGGTTTCGAGATCAACAGTTAACGTACGGAAGTAGTAGGAACTGAACTGAGACTTAAATCCAACAAACTTATAAGTCTACGGATTAGTAACACGTGATCCTGATAGAAAGATGAGAAGACCTAGTTCCTTAACCCCGCAGGAAAGATAAGATGACTCAGATCAGAAGGCCATGAGGTATAAGGAGTAAAAAGAGCCTTACGTTCCATCCCACAATCAATTCCCTTATATAACTAAAGAATTTCTAGACTCAACTTCGACCAGTTTGGCTTGGTAATCCTACAGGCAGTCAAGCTCTGATACCAACGCTGTCAGGACCCCGACTCAATGCCACATCGATCTAGCATGTAACACCTCATATCACTTTGCGGCCTCACGCACGGTATTCCCACGGGTGTCGCCTTACCTTAACCCGGGACCGTTTGCGCCTTTTGGCACACGTATATGACAGTGTCGCTAGCATCCATATGATAAGGAGCCCGGGCTGACATGGCTAGTCGTAAACCCAAAGTGGCACAGACTTACAGGGACAGGCATCCATGACCCAGCATCGAACGTGTCGGTCATCAGCGAGTGAATCCAGGCTGTAGCACTGGGCTAGCAGGACTCCGGTGAACCGGGCTGTAGCGGGCTAACAGGACTCCGGTATTCATCGCGTGACATTTCCCCGAAGGGACAGACACAGGAACGAAGAAGGACACATGCCGGCCAGCCTAAGTGTTCCGGAGCAGTAGCAAGCTACCATGGCTCGGTGGAAACACTAGGAGACATTTCCCGGTAAGAGAGGCTACTAAAGATAAACAACTAGATAGTCAGATCCCACACATACCAAGCATTTCAATAACATACACACAATATGCTCGATATGTGCAATACAACATGGCATCACAAAATGACTCTACGACTCAGTAGTTTATATTCAATAGGCTCCGAGGAGCGAGATATTACAATCATGGGTCTCATGACCCAACACTCAGAGCATACAAGTCAAAGCACAAGCGGAAGCTATCATGTCTGAGTACAGACATCTATAAATGAAAAAGGCTGAGAAGCCTGACTATCTACCAGATCCTGCCGAGGGCACAAGATCGTAGCTGAGGTAACAAGCTAAACGTCGAAGTCCACGCGGAACTACTAACGAGACCGAAGTCTCTCTGCAAAAACATAAAATAGGCAAACGTGAGTACAAATGTACCCAGCAAGACTTACATCAGAACTATCTACATATGCATCATTATCAACAAAGGGGATGGTGGGGTTTAACTGCAGCAAGCCAGCTTTGACTCGGTGGCTATCCTGAACTACGACTGCAAGTAACTCTTTTGAGGCGGCGCACACGAGTCCACATATTCACCAACCAATACACCAATATGGATCCGCTCCCGTCTCCCTACGAGAACGCCATCCATAGCACTCACGCTTATCTTGCGTATTTTAGAGTATCCACTTTCACTTGTCTATGAACTATGCAAGGGGTCCAAGTTTCCATATCCGAGGAATCCGGCTATTCGAATAGATAATGATAACCCTGCAGGGGTGTACTTCTTCACACACGCTCTCGCCACTTACCGCCCTGTACACGTCATGTACCTCGGCAACCTTCAAGCGGAAGCCGGGCGAGGGAGTCGGCCACGACCTGACTAACCGAACAAGTCTCTAGTCCAGGTTTATCGCCTATTCGGGTTCCATCCGCAAGGAGATCCGGCCGGGGTGTCGCTCACGGCCCCAAACGATGTGTGCAGGGTTCCCAAGCCCACCAACCGGGTGCCACTTGGTACACCGTGCCACTGTGCCTAGTCTGTCCCAAGCCCACCTGTACCGGGTGCCACTTGGTAGACTACTAACACTACCTACAAACACCAGAAACTAGTTGCAACTCCTGGACAGAGATCAAGTTGATTAATAAGTCGAGAGAGCTTGGAGTGCCCGGAGCCCAATGTGTGGTAGTAACTGATCATGGATCACAAACACAGAACTCAGTTCCTGAGGACGGCTGCAATGAGACAACCCACCATGTACTCCTACATGGCCTCTCACCGCTACCTTTACCAAATCGTGTTCACACACTTAGTTCACACCCAGTAGGACATGTTCACACGCCTCTGATTCATCCCCGATGAATCAGACCTGACTCAACTCTAAGCAGTAGCAGGCATGACAAACAAACATGAATGAGTAGGCACATCAGGGCTCAAACAACTCCTACTCATGCTAGTGGGTTTCATCTATTTACTGTGGCAATGACAGGTCATGCAAAGGATAAAGGGGTTCAGCTACCGCAGCAAGTAACAAATGACTCGTTGTTGTCCTAATGCAGTAAAAGAGAGCAGGGCGAGAGAGTAGGATTGTATCGGAATGAACAAGGGGGTTTTGCTTGCCTGGCACTTCTGAAGATAACATTGAGTCTTCATCAGTGTCAACGATCACATCATCGGTATCGCGTCTATCGAGAGGGGACAAATACCGGCAACACAGAAAAACACAATCAATGCAATGCACAAAATGATGCATGCTATGACATGGCAATATGAATGTGTTTTGAGCTAATGCAACTAGCAACAAGTTAAATGGGGTTGGTTTGAATACAAGATTCAAATTCAAACTCCATATGTGATTATTTAAATGCCCTTTATTGGTTTTGTAGAAAACAGAGGACAACCATTGTTCAAACATGCATGAAAATGGTACAGATGGATTCCTTGAATTTTTCTGATAATTTTTCATATATAATTTATTTAATTTGGAGTTACGGTTAATTTTCTATGATTTATTGAAGTTTTAGCTATTTTCTGGAATTTCCTGATTATTTATAAATAAACTAAATTCCAGAAAAGGAATATTACGTCAGCATGACGCCGGGGTGACGTCAGCAGGTCAAAGGCGTCGACCAGGTCAAACCTGACCAGTGGGGTCCACTGGTCAGTGACCCAGTCAACTAACCAAGTTAGTTAGCCCTAACTAACTTAGTTAGCCGGGCGGGGCCCGCATGTCAGTGGCCTATCTAATTAGCTAAGTTAATTAGCGCTAACTAATCTAACACTAATCAAGCAGGCGCCTGGGCCCACACGTCAGGGGGGTCAAACCCCGGGTCAACTCGCCGGAGTTGACGCGCGGCTCGTCGCCGGCGGAGCCAGAGACGGCGGAGGGGGTCGGAATTCCTCCTCCGGCGACCAAATCGGAGACTGAGGGGCTCTACGCGTAGCTGGTGTGTGCGCGCATCGAATCGTGGCATCCGTTCGTGCTGGGGAGGTCGGATTTGGCGACGGCGGCGAGCGGGGCGGCGGCCGGAGCATGGCGAGGTCGGGGTTGGCGCTAGGGGGCACGGCAGGTCGCACGGGTGGGCGCGCTCGGCTCCTGGAAGGGTGCTGAGCACGTTGCCGTGCTCGGGGGTTAGCTACGGTGGCTCTAGCCCCGTCTGTGTCATCGCCGGCGGCGAGGAACTGTCGGCTCCGACAGCCGGGGTGGTTAGAAGGTGCGAACGGCACGGGGAGAGAGGGGAAATGGACAGGGGCTCACGAGGGGTCGGGAGAGAAGCTCGGTGGGCTCGGGGAAGCCTCTGCAACGGCGAATTGACGACGGCGATCTCCGGGCACCGGAGATGAAGACGACGACGCTCCGGTCGACTGCGGCCTCCTCTGGCCGCGTGCGTCGCGTGTGTAGCTCCACGGGGTCAGGGCGGAGCTCAGGGATGCATAGAGGGAGCGAGGGGGGGTGGCTGTGGCCCCGGTAAACGGCGTCGGCGGCGATGGCTGCGTTCGGGTTCGGGCGAGAGAGAGGGAGCAGAGGAGAGAGGGGATGCAGCGGGGGAGGAAGAGGAGCGAGGGGACACGAGGCCTCGTCGTGGCGTCGCTAGGGAGGCCGGGGGAGAAGCAAGAGGTGGCCGGGAAGCAGGAGGTGGCCGGGGCGCGTGGCCGCGCGCGCCGGGCGCGTGCCCGTCCTCCTGGCAGGGAGGAAGACGACAGGGGAGGGAGGCGGCGGTGGGCTGGGCCAGCGGGAGGAGCTGGGCCGGCTGGGCTGGACAGGTAAGCGGCGCCAGGTAAGTGGCCCAGGTGGCCTTCTCTCCCTTTCTATTTATTTCTGTTCTGTTTTTCTTTTATTTAATTCTTTTGCCACTGTTTTGAATTAAAAATAATAATTCAAACAATGCCAAAGCTCCTCTGAATATTTTATTTCGCTAGATGGACTTTTCCAAAAGCTCATAAAATAATTCAGGGATATTTGAAATTATATTCTAATTATATGAATATAATTCAAATTCAAATAGCTAATGAATTAAATCCAAAGTCCCAAAAATAAATCCTTAAAAATGTTCAATATTTTGGTTGGGACCAGAACCCTTACCAAAAATTATCAAACATTTAAGAAGAGCACTTTGGAGCAATGAATGAGATTTTAGGGTTTTTGCCCTTCTTTTATTTAGGGTTTTGAGGCTTCTGAATTCCTCAGTTCAAGTTTTAAAATTTAAACATGATGCACAGATGGAAGCAAGCACAGGACAGGCCGGAGCTAGGGATGTGACATCATGTCATTTGTTTTATTTGTTGCATTCATCTTTGCATCATGTGCATTGCATCATGTCATCTTGCCCCCTTTTTAAAACTCAGCTAAATAAATTGCGTGGATCTTCGATCCACTTAAATCGAGGGAAGGGTGGCTTATCTTTATAACTTATCCTCCCAATATTAGGGAGCTATTATAAAATATTCCATTGATGTGGAATTACCTTTGACACACTTGCAAATAAATGCCACTAACTTTGTTATCTCAATTCTTGGTCTCCGACTTTCCTCATATTCTTTTATCGTTTTATCGAGGTTATTCCTAAATGTTCAACATTTTTGGAAACTTCGAATTCCTACTCCTTGTTCAAACCAGTTGAATTAAATTCAAATACATTTGAATTTATACCTTTCGATCATGCCACTCCTATTTTTCCTGGATCAAGCTCATTTTTATGAGTCCGGGAAATTCATTCGCAGACGCAAATTCTTTCCCTAACCCTCTCTTTCTTTTCTTCTCTCAAATTATTTTCTGTTAAAGAAAAAATAGAGAGAGAGAATAGAGCCAGCCCAATTGGACATCCCAGCTACTGCAGCTCGGCCTAGCCCACAGCGCCGGCCCACCAGGGCCCAGCCGCCCCCACCAGCGACCTAAACCTAACCCTCACATGATCTCCTCCTGCCCCGATCAATCCCACCTCTCCATCTCGTCTTCCCATACCGTGGCCACTCACACACACACACGCACGCATCGAGCCATGGGAGGAGCCCCTCGATCCGCCCCTTCGGCCCCAACTCCAGCGCGTACCCTGGCCTCCTCTTGACCTCGTGCTAGTGCCGTCGTCCCAGGCGCCCACGTCCGACCCTGCGACCTCGCCGCCGACCTTCCTCGCGCCTGATCTGCTCCAAGCCGCGCCACCGGCCATGTTCCGCGACCCGCCGACGGGAGCCGCCTCCATGTTGTCCCCGTCGACCGACGCCACCTGCTGTAACGCCCCTAGACCGATGCTCCAGAAGACTTCCAGCTGGTCCAAGTTTCTCGTTGTCGCCGTGTGTTTTGTTTTGTTTGTTGCATTCATCATCGCATCATGTCATCATGTAACCCTTTTTAAACCTCATCTAAATAAGTAGATCGTTGATCTATTTAAATCGAGGGAATTCACATGGTGATTTCTCTTTAGAACATATACTCCCAATATTATTAGGGAGCTATAATAAATATTCCATTAATTTGGAATTGACCATCACACACTTGCAAAAATAAATCCGAATGCCTTTGTTATCACAATTCTTGGTCTCTAACGTTTCCATATATCCTTTCATCACTTTTCCATGCACCACCTAATTTCTCAACATCTTTTGGACCTTTCAAAGGCCCACTTTTTATTCAAACCCAGTTGAATTTAATTCAAATGAGTTCGAATCAAATCTTCACCCATGCTCACTTTCTAGTTTTCTTGGTTCAAGCTCATTTTTGCTAGTCCAGGAATATTATCCGCATGCCAAAGTTCCTTCCCTAACTTTTTCCTTTCTCTCTTTACTTTCTTCCAATTTTTCTGCTAAAGGAAAATATGATAGTAGAGAGAGAGAAAAGAACCCAGCCCAGCAGGCCACGAGGCCCAACCAGTAGGCCCAGCCGCTGGCCTCCTCTTAACCCTAGGCCCCGACCCTCTCCATCGATCTCCCCTTCTTGTTCCCATGCCACCGCCACATGTGCACACGCATCGCCCCAGGGAGAGGATATCCCCACGCTCCTCCCTCCTCTCGCTCGCTCCCTCATCCCGCACCTCCTCGTTGACCCGCGCCATCGGAGCCCAGCAGGTCGACGACCGCTCCTTCCTCGCCTCCGCATCCGCCCCCGCTCAAGCATCTCCACCGGAGCGCGCCCGTCCTGGCGCTCGTCCGCCTCCCTAAGCTGCCGCCCTAGCCTCAGTTCTGGTGGGTTCCCGTGTGCCCTCGCCCGGCCAAGTCCCCGCCGCCAAGATCCTGTTGTCACCGCGTCGCTCCGCCCTGCATCGACTCGCCACCGCCTCGTCTCCCCGTCACCATGGCCTGATGCCCACACCTCTTCTGCTTCGTCGTCATCCTCCCGTGCCTCCGCCGGCCTGGTTCGCCTCGCCGCTGCTGCTCTGCAAGCCCACCCCACTCTTCCTCCACCCTACACCCCGATGCCCGAGTTGTTGCTCCTTCGGCTGCCTCCCATGGCGCTGCTGCCATCCGCGGCTGCTCTGTTGTCGTCACCTTGCTGCCCGTGCCCCTCCTCTCATGTTGGCCTCCTTAAGGCTCCGACCAGCTACATCCATTGCACCACCTTGGCCGTGTTTTGCCGCTGCCTAGACCACATTCAGCCGGGTGCCCCGCCTCCTCCTTCAGCCAAAGTTCCTTCGCCTCCAAGCTGCTTCTCGAGCTGTTGCTCGAGGCTGTAACCTCCGTGTGTGCTACCACCCCGTGCATATCGCCAAGTACCACAACTTTGATGTCCACACAGACCGCCAAGTACCGCTTTGTTAGATGCTTGAACGACTACCACACCGGAACGCCAAGTACATGGATACGCCAAGTTCCGCTTCGAACATGTACAACTACATCCGATGTGGATTTCGACAAGTACCACGATGGCCGGAGCCCTCGGATTCGTCAAGTTCGACCACAATGTGTGTACGACTACAGTCGCCAAAGACCGCGTGCACCACTTGTCAGTGTCAAAACCGGCGGATCTCGGGTAGGGGGTCCTGAACTGTGCATCTAGGCGGATGGTAATAGGAGACAAGGGACACGATGTTTTACCCAGGTTCGGGCCCTCTTGTTGGAGGTAAAACCCTACGTCCTGCTTGATTGATATTGATGATGTGGGTATTACAAGAGTAGATCTACCACGAGATCAAGGAGGCTAAACCCTAGAAGCTAGCCTATGGTATGATTGTTGTTCGTCCTATGGACTAAAACCATCCGGTTTATATAGACATCGGAGAGGGCTAGGGTTACACAGAGTCGGTTATAATGGTAGGAGATATACATATCCGTATCGCCAAGCTTGCCTTCCACGCCAAGGAAAGTCCCCTCCGGACACGGGACGAAGTATTCAATCTTGTATCTTCATAGTCTTGGAGTCCGGCCGATGATGATAGTTCGGCTATCCGGACACCCCCTAGTCCAGGACTCCCTCACCACTACTTCCATGACATCCACTACCGTTGCGTGAACGACTACTTCCTCTACGACCCGTGTACCATTCCTTCCTTCAACGTACTCGTTCCACCTGAAAATGCACACTTCAAAGGTATAAACAATGAGACGATCACCCGTGGACCGAATGCATGTGTATTGTATGAGGTGCTCGTGTTTGCACCGTGATCGAATTGTCGCTTGCGATGCCCCTCTTTTTCCATGCCACCGACACGTGTAAACCCGGTATCTGGGATCACCCCACCATCTTTTGCATGTTCCGCACTTCCACATCTTCGTTTGCACCGACATCCCGATGAGTTATCGGAACCAAGATGTTACTGTGGCATCATTTTCGGATTCTTTGCCGCGGCACCCTTTCTTTCCACGGTGACAAATGTTTCATATCATGCTCATGTCAACATTTTCATAAAATTGCATAAACCTTGTATATGTCTACCACATCATGTTAACAACATTTATATGGTTAAAATTGTTGTTGGCATTAAAATTGCTTAATGACATGGGGATTTCTATGGAATTATTGTTTGTTATTTCCGGCCTCATTTAAACTTTCCTAAATAGTTAGTTTAATTATACTTCACCTCTTGCCATGTTTAACAACATTTAATATTGTTGGGTACATAAACAAGAGAGAACTAAATAATTGAATGTGGTGTTTCGTCAATATGCAACTCGTTGCATATTGAGCTCCACTTAACTTATAATATTGTTTGTTGCACTTTGCCATGCCATGCCTCATTAAACCGAACATGCATCATACTTGGTTGTGCATCATGCCATGTTTATGCTTGTGTGTTTACCATGTTGTTTGCTTCTTTCCGGTTGCGCTTTCTCCAGTAATGTTGCGGATTGTGAGGATTTGTTCGACTTCCTTCGTTTGTCTTCTTCATGGACTCGTTCTTCTTCCTTGTGGGATCTCAGGCAAGATGACCATTACCTTCGATATCACTTCTATCTTTGCTTGCTAGTTGCTTCGTTCTATCTCTATGCTGCACTACCTATCACTTGTTTTACCATGCCTCCCATATTTCCATGTCAAGCCTCTAACCCACCTTCCTAGCAAACCATTGTTTGGGTAAGTTACCACTTTTGCTCAGCCCCTCATATAGCGTTGCTAGTTGCAGGTGAAGTTGAAGATTGCTCCATGTTGGAACCAAGATTATCTTGGGATATCACATTATCTCTTATTTAATTAATGCATCTATATACTTGGTAAAGAGCGGAAGGCTCGGTCTTATGCCTGGTGTTTTGTTCCACTCTTGCCTCCTTAATTTCCGTCATACCGGTGTTATGTTCCTTGATTTTGCGTTCCTCATGCGGTTGGGTTTATGGGAACCCCTTGACAGTTCGCCTTGAATAAAACTCCTCCAGCAAGGCCCAACATTAGTTTTCCATTTGCATAACAACCTATAACCCTCCCTAGGGGTCTGCAGCCCCGAGGGTCATCTTTATTTTAGCCCCCCCGGGCCAGTGCTTCTCTAAGTGTTGGTCCGAACTAGAGCCACTTGCAGCGCCACCTTGGGTAAACTAGAGGGCTAGTTTTAGTTGTATGTAGTGTTCATTCGGTGTGCCCTGAGAACAAGATATGTGCAGCTCCTATCGGGATTTGTCGGCACGGTCGGGCGGTCTTGTTGGTCTTGTTTTACCATTGTTGAAATGTCTTGTAACCGGGATTCCGAGTCTGATCGGGTCTTTCCGGGAGAAGGAATATCCTTCATTGATCGTGAAAGCTTGTGATGGGCTAAGTTGGGACACCCATTCAGGGTATAAACTTTCGAGAACCGTGCCCGCGGTTATGTGGCAGATGGGAATTTGTTAATATCCGGTTGTAGAGAACTTGACACTTGATTTATCTAAAATGCATCAACCGCGTATGTAGCAGTGATGGTCTCTTTTCGGCGGAGTCCGGGAAGTGAACACAGTTTGGGTTATGTTTGAACGTAAGTAGTCTTCAGGATCACTTCTTGATCACTTCTAGATGATGACCGTTGCGTAGTTTCTCTGCTTACTCTTGTACTCGCCTTTAGCCACCATATTTTGCTTATCAATTGCTGCAACTCCACCTCATTACCACATCCTACCCATAAGCTTAAATAGTCTTGATCTCGCGGGTTTTGAGATTGCTGAGTCCTCGTGACTCACAAGATACTACCAAACAGTTGCAGGTGCCGATGATACCAGTGCAGGTGATGCAACCAAGCTCAGTTGGGAGTTCTATGAGGATCTTGCTTGTTACGTTATTTCTTTTCCAGATGATTAGTAGTGGAGTCCAGTTGGGACGATCGGGGATCTAGCATTTGTGGTTATCTTCTTTTCATTTGGATGTGTCCGTAGTCGGACTATTTGTGTACTTCGAATGATGTATGAATTAATTGATCATTGTGTGAAGTGGCGATTGTAAGCCAACTCTATTTATCCCTTTCTTGTTCATTACATGGGATTGTGTGAAGATGACCCTTCTTGCGACAACACCACCATGCGGTTATGCCTCTAAGTCGTGCCTCGACATGTGGGAGATATAGCCGCATCATGGGCGTTACAAGTTGGTAATCATAGACATCCCCAACTTAGGAGCCCCCTGCTTGATCGAATCGCTGACATTGTTGAGTCTAGAACAAAAATGCTTTGACTCCTAGGATTATATATATCGGTGAGTAGGATTCTTTTTACTCCTCATTCTCTTCGTCACTCCGGTGAGGTCTCCTGACGTAGATGTTTGGACTTTCCTCTTCTCAAATTTCACTAAATTTTTTTAGGATCACGCTTGGTGCCTCCTGATAGTTTTGTGACGAGAACATTGTTCTTGGTGCCTCCTGACATTTAGGGGTTGTGGCAGTGTCCTGAGGAGTTGGGCTCCGAGGTGTTGTCGTCACAATTTTATCGTTGCAGTTCTGGAATACCTGAGTTTTGCCGACATCAAAAATCTCTTTTATGCAGCAAGTGGTAAGATAACCTCGACGCCACCCAGTACTGGGGCGGGAGTTCGGGAGTATTGCCATAGCTAGTATAACGGATGCTTTTCCAAGGCTGAGGTACATGATTTCCGGAGTTTTCTTGGTTATGTGTTAACGGATGGATACAACTTGGATGTAGGTATTGTTACTTTGGGTTAGATATTTATTGCTTCTCCTGTATCCCCAACACCAGATCGCATAACCAGAAATTTTCGGGAGTTTATAGGTGGGAATTCAAGTAGCTCTAGTTTTTTTTCTCTTTCCGACAGATGCATGACATGAGATTGGGGTTCGATGTCTAGTGGTCCGCCTATCCACGGTCGTTTTTACAGTGGTCTCGTTGTGTCTTAAGGAGTCCTTGGTTATGCTAAATCGGGGACGCTTCATATGTCATGTGCACTGCCTTGTACATGATGGTGCTGCATGATCGACCCCGTGTGGGCCCCACAACGAAAACTTCGGACGAAATCTCTATCATATGTTTGTTTCCGGCTTATTCTGCAAGCCAAATCCTTTGTTTTGTTTTATTTGTGGTATTCGAGTTGCTTCGAAGTCAAATGTTGAATCCATACCTTCCCTAAATGGTGGTCTCATATTTCTATGGGAGTGCTAATTCTTCTTGATCATTGAGGTTGTCATGTCAATTCTTTCTCACCGTTGTGCTTCTCTTCAAGTGGATCCGATCATTTCAACATTCGCGAGATCAATTCTAAGTTTTCTCAACGGTATGCATTCCATCTGCCCAAGTTGCCTTTGTTTTCCCGCGCTCCCACTCTTTTCTTCAAGGACTCAGATTCTTAGTCAAGTATCCTTTTATTGATGGGATGTCCTTTCCATTCTTTTCCGTCAATGCTCTTATCTTCTCTGGAAGATACTAACGAAGCTTCAAGTTTATTATTCTTCGTTCTCTTTTCTTCTCTGGTGGACTAATTTCAAGCTTCGGTGTTGAACATATCTCTTCCTTTTGTTTCACATATCTTCCCATGTGAATTTCTTATCCAAGGCTCTCTTATTTATTGACCTCTCCTAGTTCATATCCGGAGTGTGGAAGATATGTCAGAAGATTCATGTTTCCATTCTCAACCTGTTCAAGTTATTTTGAGGTTGTTATCTCATTCAAGTCATTTAATTCAACCGGTGCAATCCCCCTCTTTCAATCTATCATTCAACGGTGTATATTTTCAGCGGGGCCTAACGCACAGGCCTTTTCCCAGGATCTTACCTGACTCTTCTAATTTTCCCGGAGCCATTCCCAATTTCTTTTCAAAGTTTGACGTAAGAATGAATTTTCATCAGTCAGATGTCTTCTTCAAGATCGCTTTCAAATTCTTTTGTTCATTGGTTCAAATTTTCTATACTTCATTCTGGAGTGCCGCAACAATTCATGGTGGTTTTTCTCATCGGCATTCTTGAATTTTGAAGACCGAAGAAGAGTTCTTCTTAAATCCTTACCCGTTCTTCCACAGATTCATTATTCTAGCTTATGCCATCCTCTTATAATTGTTTTCGATTGTGAGAATTCTTTTCAACCATCCAACGCATTTCAAGGGTTGCTTTCCTTTCTCGATCAACCGAAGGCCACTATTTCATAAGATCTCTTGATTCTGAATTGATGCCTCTTCGTTCATCTCCATATTCTTCCGGTGCTTCGTTCAAGTATTCTTTAATCAGTTCATGATCGCTTTTTTCTCTTGTATCTAAATCCCCTCAATCATATTTGTTCTCCTAATTCTTCTTGATGACTTGTTCCTTTTTCTTTGTTCATTTTCAATTCTTACGGTGGTTCGTTTAAGATTCTGTTTTCCTTTGTTATCATATCAATTCATTCTTTCTTTCCAATCCTACCGGTGGAACATTGAAGACTTTTCTCTAGTTTGTGCTATATCTCTCTTAATCCTTTCTACGGGAATATGTAGTATGCCAAATCCTTTGCTTGTCATCAATTTAATTTGATGAGGGATAAGCATACAATAAATCTTATTCTTATTTCCTCGAGGTGATTCAATTCTTTTCTTCCGGAGATTGTTCATGATGAAGTAATTCTCCGTTCTAGTGTTTCATCTTTTCCTTTTCCGAAGTTCAAATCTCCTCGGCCATTTCGTCGGGACCTCCATCTAAATCACCGCAAGGCTTTAATCTTATCCTTTCCATCCTTCTATTCTATCTCATCATCCTTTTGTTTACCGGAGTTCTTCATTGTGGTTCATCAAGGATTTAATTCATTCTCGAAGTGTTCTTCAAGATTCTTGTTGGAGGAGTTCAAGCATTCTTCATCTTACATTCTAAAGTGCAATTCCTTCTATCTTATCTTTTGAGGTGGTGTTATGTCATTCTTCATAATTTCACTTCAAGTTTTATGATTCACATGTTGTCAAGAATGAGGTATTTTAAATCCATCAATCTCTTCTTTGGAGTTATCTTGGTAAATTTTTCACCTAAAGCCTTCCCTAAGGAATGTCGATATTGTGGTGCTTATCAATGATCCATGTTATCTCTCAATCATCTTGGCGGAAGATTTTCCATAAGCCCACTACAAGCTTATTCGTTTCGTTGTTGGTTTTCCAACAACTCCGTTATAACCTTCTTGGAAGGGTGCTTTCCAACCTCATTTGTGGCACAAGTTGGCATTTTCTCCTCCATTTTGTTATTCCGATTATCTATCTTATATTCTTTCTTCCGAAGGCATTGTGATGTTGCTCTCTTCACCCATCATATCGTTTTGTCAAGATCATGTTCTCTTCTTGCTTACCCATTTAACCGGACTGTTGCGTCCTATTTTAAAGTTCTTTCCATCTTGTCAATCCTTGCTCATTCCTTCCATTTTCAGCTAGAGTGATGCCCGAGTTCTTTATTCTATTCCTTGTTCAGCTAATTTTAACTGGAGTGGTTTCGAATTCTATCTTTTCCATTAAACTCTTGATTCATGCCTTTGCAACCTTCAAGTTCTTGTAATGTTCCTTGTTCCTCTTTTCTAATGGACTGTTTACAATCTCGTTCATCTTTGTTGTACTCTTTCTTTTAATTTGCTCAACCTCTCAAGGTTCATGGTTTCACCCATTCGTCAAAGAAGCAACTTTGTTTTACCTCTTCCATTTCCGCTTCTCTCCGGTGCCATCCCTAGGATCTCGGGTCGAGATCCTCTGTTAGTGGAGGAGAGTTGTAACGCCCCGAGACCGACACTCCAGAAGACTTCTAGCTGGTCCATGTTTCTCGTTGTCGTCGTGTGTTTTGTTTTATTTGTTGCATTCATCATTGCATCATGTCATCATGCAACCTTTTTAAACCTCAGCTAAATAAGTAGATCGTTGATCTATTTAAATCGAGGGAATTCACATGGTGATTTCTCTTTAGAACATATACTCCCAATATTATTACCACATATTTTGTTGTACTCGCCTTTAGCCACCATATTTTGCTTATCAATTGTTGCAACTCCATCTTATTACAACATCCTACCCATAAGCTTACATAGTCTTGATCTCGCGGGTTTTGAGATTGCTGAGTCCTCGTGACTCACAAGATACTACCAAACAGTTGCAGGTGCCGATGATACCAGTGCAGGTGATGCAACCAAGCTTAGTTGGGAGTTCGATGAGGATCTTTCTCGTTACTTTGTTTCTTTTCCGGATGATTAGTAGTGGAGCACAATTGGGACGATCGGGGATCTAGCATTTAGGGTTATCTTCTTTTCATTTCGATGTGTCCGTAATCGGACTATGTGTGTACTTTGAATGATGTATGAATTAATTGATCATTGTGTGAAGTGGCGATTGTAAGACAATTCTATTCATCCCTTTCTTGTTCATTACATCGGATTGTGTGAAGATTACCCTTCTTGCGACAACACCACCATGCGGTTATACCTCTAAGTCGTGCCTCGACACGTGGGAGATATAGCCGCATCGTGGCCGTTACAAGTTGGTAATCAGAGCCATCCCCGACTTAGGAGCCCCCTGCTTGATTGAATCGCTGACGTTGTTGAGTCTAGAACAAAATTTTTTTGAGTCTTAGCATTATATATATCGGAGAGTAGGATTCTTTTTACTCCTCGGTCTCTTCGTCGCTCTGGTGAGGTCTCCTGACATAGATGTTTTGACTTTCCTCTCCTAAAATTTCACTATTTTTTAGGATCACGTGGGTATCTTGGAATCGTTCTGATAGTTTTGTGATGAGAACATTGTTCTTGGTGCCTCCTGACATTTAGGGGTTGTGGCAGTGTCCCAGGGAGTTGAGCTCCGAGGTGTTTTCGTCACAATTTTATCATTGCAGTTCTGGAATACCTCACTTTCACCGACATCGAAAATCTCTTTTATGCAGCTAGTGGTAAGATAACCTCGACGCCACCCAGTACTGGGGCGGGAGTTCGGGAGTATTGCCATAGCTAGTATAAAGGATGCTTTTCAAAAGTTGAGGTACACGATTTCAGGAGTTTTCTTGGTTATGTGCTAATGGATGGATACAACTTCGATGTAGGTATTGTTAGTTTGGGTGAGATATTTATTGCTTCCCCTGTATCCCCAACACCAGATTGCCTAACCAGAAAGTTTCGGGAGTTTATAGGTGGTAATTCAAGTAGCTCTAGTTTTTTTCTCTTTTCAACAGATGCATGATGTGAGATTGGGGTTTGACATCTAGTGGTCCGCCTATCCACGGTCGTTTTATAGTGGTCTCGTTGTGTCTTAAAGAGTCCTTGGCTATGCAGACTCGGGGACGCTTTCGATCATGTCACTACTATTTTTCCTGGATCAAGCTCATTTTTATGAGTCCGGGAAAATCATTTGCATGCGCAAATTATTTCCCTAACCCTCTCTTTCTTTTCTTCTCTCAAATTCTTTTCTGTTAAAGAAAAATTAGAGAGAGAGAATAGAGCCAGCCCAATTGGACCTCCCAGCTACTGTAGCTCGGCCTAGCCCACAGTGCCAGCCCACCAGGGCCCAGCCGCCCCCACCAGCGACCTAAACCTAACCCTCACCAGATCTCCTCCTGCCCCGATCGATCCCACCTCTCCATCTCGTCCTCCCACACCGCTGCCACTCACACACATACACGCATCGAGCCAGGGGAGGAGCCCCTCGATCTGCCCCTTTGGCCCCAACTCCGGCACGCGCCCCCGCCTCCTCTTCACCTCGTGCCAGTGTCGTCATCCCTGGCGCCCGCGTCGGACCTCATGACCTCGCTACCGACCTTCCTCGCGCCCGATCTGCTCCAAGCCACGCAACCAGCAAAGTTCCCGCCGACCGAAGCCGCCTCCTTGCTGTCCCCGTCGACTGATGCCACCTGCCTCCTGTACTTCGAACACGCGCATGTCTGCCTCCTCCGCCTTGCAAGCCTCGTCGCTCGTCAACCGTGCCACTGCCCATGGCCTGCACCAACCTCCTCCGTCGCCGCCAAGTTCCACCACCGCCGGAAATGGAGTCCGCCCTCCGGATCCGCTGAGCCCCTACCACGCCGGCATCTTCCCCAGTGAGGAGCCATCTGGACTCCTCCCACTCGTCTGCATGATAGGAGGCTTCTCTGCTCTTCCTCGTGTTGACCTCGCTCCGCCTCTGCCTTGCTCAGTCGTGGTGCCTCATCCTGTTGTTTCTGCCTCGCGTCGTCCCGCTACCCGAGCCGATAACGGCCACCCCATCGAGCTCCTATACAAGCTACCCGACACCTCGGCTAGAACCGCCCAAGTTGTCGCCTCTATGCACCATGCAGTGTTACCGTGGACGCATGCGCCCCCGGATCGGAACCGCAAGCACCAAGTACACCACTGGCAAGACCCGTACTCCGAACGCCAAGTACAACTACGAACCCGAGGACCTCGGATGCATGAAGTTCCCCTACGACCCATGTATGACTACGGGGATACCACTGTACCCCTTCGGATCGCCAAGTTCGACTACCACGTGTACCACTACCATTGCAAGAATCGAGACCGACAAGTACGAAGACCCCAAGTACCACGACGAACGACGGATAATACCACTACCTCGTCTACCGTCGACCCCGTGGACATCAAGTTCCTCGTCGTGACCCCAACCATCTACGGAGTGCGTATGACTACGAAACATGAACCACTACTTCCACTACCATCGTCGTGTACGACTATGGCCCACGACGACCCATGAACAACTACACCGCTTTAACTCGAACCGGTCCAAAAACGCACGCTTCAAAGTTATAACCACCGAGACGACCTTCCGAGAACAAATGCATGTTGTATGAGATGCTCACGTTCGAACCGTGTCCGAGTTGCCTTTGCACGTTCCTCCTCGGTTGCCATGGCGTCGACACGTGGGAAACCGGTAACCGGGATCACCCCACCATCTTTTGCATGTTCCGTACATTCACACTTTCCTTTCCGCTGACATCTCGACAAGTTGTCAGATCACCAGAATGTTGTCGTGGCACCATTTACGTTGTCATTGTCGTGGCACCCTGTTCATTCTTCCATGGTGACCAAATGCTTCATAACTTGCTCATGTCAACTTTTTCATAAAATTGCATAAAACTTGTATATGTCATCCGGATCATGATAACAACATTTAAAATGTTTAAAATTGTTGTTTGCATTAACTTCAAAATATGCATATGGGGATTTTCCGGAATTGTTGTTTGTTATTTCCGGCCACATTTAAATTGCTTAAAAATGTGTAGTTTAATTATGCTTCACCTCTTGCCATGTTTACAACATTTAATGTTGTTGGGTACATAACCGAGAGAGAACTAAATAATTGAATGTGGCATTCCGTCAATATGCAACTCGTTGCATATTGAGCTCCACTTAAATTGTAGGGTTGTTTGTTTCACTTTGCCATGCTATGCACATTTAAACCGGACATGCATCATACTTATTTGTGTATCATGTCATGTTTATGCTTGGGTGGTTACAATGTTATTTGCTTCTTTCCGGTTGTGCTTCTTCTCGATAGTTCCGGTTATGTTGCGGTCATGAGGATTCATTCGTCTACGCCCGTTCATCTTCTTTATGGACCCGTCCTTCTTCCTAGCGGGATCTCAGGCAAGATGACCGTTACCTTGGATCTCACTACTATCATTGCTATGCTAGTTGTCTCGATGCTATCGCTATGTCGCGCTTCCTACCACTTGTTTATCAAGCCTCCCAAATTACCATGTCAGCCTCTAACGTTTTTCACCCTTCCTAGCAAACCGTTGTTTGGCTATGTGACCACTTTGCTCAGCCCCTCTTACAGCGTTGTTAATTGTAGGAGAAGTTGAATATTGCTCCACGTTGGAACATGTTTGAGTTGGGATATCACAATATCTCTTATTTAATTAATGCATATATATACTTGGTAAAGGGTGGAAGGCTCGGCCTTATGCCTGGTCTTTTGTTCCACTCTTGCCACCCTAGTTTCTGTCAAAATGGTTTTATGTCCCTTGATTTTGCGTCCCTAACATGGTGTGGGTTTATGGGCCCGTCTTGACAGTTCGCTTTGAATAAAACTCTTCCAGCAAGGCCCAACTTTGGTTTTACCATTTTCCCAACATAATAACTAAAGTTGATATTAAATTTGACGCATAGGGAGTTAGCGCTACCTGAGGAGTTATTCTACATAAAACAGGGGGGCCAATGCTGATGGTGTTGGTACCAAATTAGATCACTATGCGGGGCCACCCTGGGGCAACCAGGGTTATGTTGGCACCTGTACGCATCGCTCATCCGTCGTGGCCGGAGACTAGATAAGCGCGACTACTATCAGGGTGTTGGCACGCCAGGAGGTCTTGCTGGATTAGTTTCACCATTTTCAAAATGTCTTGTGCACCGGGATCCCGAGTCTGATTGGATGTCTGCGATGGAGGATTGTCTCCACGGATCGTGAGCTTATCATGGGCTAAGTTGGGACACCCCTGCAGGCTTTAAACTTTCGAGAGCCCTACCCGCGGTTATGTGGCAGATGGGAATTTGTTAATATCCGGCTGTAGAGAACTTGACACCAGATTCGAATTAAAATACCCAACCGCGTGTGTAACCGTGATCGTGTCTTTTCGAGTGGGTCGAGAAGAGAACATGGTGGGGTTATGTTTGAACGTAAGGAGTTCAGGATCACTTAGTGATCATTACTAGTTTGCGACCGTTTGCGTAGCTTCTCATGTTATTCTTGTACTCGTAAGTTAGCCACCATACATTGCTTAGTCGCTTGCTGCAACCTTACCAGTTATCCATTCCTTACCCATTAAGCTTTGCTAGTCTTGATACCCATGGTAATGATATTGGTGAGTCCTCATGGCTCACAGTTTACTACAAAAGCAGTTGCAGGTATAGGTAATGCGATGATCATGACGTGAGAGCGATGTGTGCTTGTTTTGGAGTTCTTCTTCAGCTTCTTGTTCGTTCAAGGGTTAGGTTCCTAGTCGGCAGCCTGGGCTAGCAGGGTGGATGTCGTTTGAGTTTCTGTTTGTGTTTCATCCGTAGTTGGATGTTGCTCTTATGTATGATGTTTTTGTATTCATGCGGCATTGCATGCCTTTTGTATGTATCCCCAACTATTATGTAATGGTACGATGTAATGATATCCACCTTGCAAAAGCGTCTCCAATATGCGCTTCTATCCTTGGTGGGACCTTCGAGTTCCTTTAGGATAGGCCCGCATATTGGGCGTGACAACGTGGAAGGGCCCAACAGAGGCCCATATAGGTTAAAAAGGTCGGCCCAGTCAAAGGCCCGTAGTACTTACTCAGGTACTAGTGGGCCAGCCCAATAACGGCATGTTTAATAAAGGCCCATTTACGTCCCAGAGCCAGATCTGGCCCATTAATTGTTCGCTGAATATTTGGGCCCAATTACAGGCCAGTGACTTTTGTCCTGTTAGAGGCTCGATGTAGACATGGGCCCATTTCAGCCTGGTGTGTCTTTCAGCCTGGGAATGGCCCATGCTGCCCATGGGCCATGTATGGTCCTACGCAACATTCGGCCCACTAACGACCTGTGATAAAGGTGGCAACAGTTCAGCCCAACGTGACTTTGGGCCTGTTAAAGGCCTGTCGTATAATTCGGCTTGTTGATGCCTATACTAAGCTTTCGGTCTCTTAAAGGCCCATGAAATCAGCGGGCCAACTAAGGCCCGAGATATGTTTCGGCCTAGTAACGGCCTGTCATATAACTGGCCCAAAAAGGCCCGGTCTACATTTTAGCCTGGTAAAGGCCCGTCAACGACTAGTGAAAATTAAAGACCAACATGCATTTCGGCCTGCTAAAGGCCCATGGTTTCATCTGGGTCGTAACAGAACAGTAGAATATTCATCCCGTTAATGGCCCAACGCTACTTGGGCCAAACTAAGCGTTGGGTCCACAAAATGCCCAACTAAAATTTTGGCCGAATATAGGTCGGAGTAAGTTGTGGGCTTGGCGCAAAGTGTGAAGGCCACAATCATTCGGGCCCAAGAAAGATGCAGGCCAGCCCAATTGTGGCCCGCTAAAAACTAGGCCCGTTAGAGGCGAATGTTTCGGCCCGGTCGACTACATCAGATTTTTTTTTCAGATAGCGAATGATGGCAGTAACTAGTAGGAATTAAGAGCAAACCTACACTATACAATAAAGAAATTATGGCATAGTAACTAAGAATAAATCTACACTATACAATTAAGGATTTATGGTATATTACACCACTGGGCATCGAAGTTCGCCACTATTGATCATAAAGCAAAACGAAGAAGCATATTACAAAAACTGGCCACTATTGCGGCGCAAAAAAATAATACTGAACCGAGACCACTTCCAAGACAGTTCAAGAAAGGTTAGCCTTGCGCAGGAACTGCTGCCCAATCTGCTGAGCAAGGCTGTGAGACCGTCCTAGCATGTCGATCATAGCTTCCAGGTGTAGATGTTTAGCAATGATGTTCTCATAAGTGTTCTTTGCAATCTTTCTTGGAGATAGGAGTTCAAGTCGAAGTTGAGTTGCAGAATGCCTTTCTGCTAGAACTTGGTACTGAAGAAGTCGAACTGATTCAGACAACGAATTATATGAGCTTGTCTGACTGCTAGTCTCGAGTAACTTGAACACTGCATCAAGACAAGACTTTGGGGTTGTCTTGCTATCTTCAAGATGTTTTGCCTTCTTTGCTGCAATATATGTTGGGTTTGTCTCAAAACCTTCAGCAGACTTGTGCATGCCATCAGGCATATCACCCTGAAACAAGCAGAGGGATGACAGGTTTTTCACGTGCATAAACAAAGATGATAATTGTGTTGTCAATTCCATCCAATTTCAACTTAGAAAATAAAGAGTAAGTTCAAAATAACAATAGCATAATTTGGCATTGTTCATAATGCGGGGAGCTTCACCACACTACTGGATTACCATGTCAACATAACGAGCATAGATGAAGGGAAAATACAATCATTGTATCTATTTTGGTTAATGTGCATGGCATGTTGTTCATATCATCAGCCACATCAGTAAGATAAAACAGGAGATGACAAGGTGCAAACTTGGGCTGCTTCACCACACACTGGATTATAGATCCACAAAAACAATCATACTTATCGGGAGTATTGAGTAATGTGCATGGTATGAATAAGGAATTTGGTTTTACAAGTAAAACATAGAAGTTACGGTTCTTGCGAACATGCATTTTTGATAGAAAAAAACAAACTAAACATCAGTAAATGATAGGGAGTATGAGCAAATTAAACAGCACTTGAGGATAAAGGCTTTAGAAGGACCGACTTACATTAATAGTTAACACCGACTTTATAATGCCCTTCTCCATGTCAAGTGAAGAATAACTCAAGAATTTCAGCACATAATTATCTTCATAAGCATTGCATGTACTCCACATTTTGTAGAGAGTAATTGTAGATATGATAATACTGGAAGGGATAGAGGTAATGAAGATAAGATGCAGATTGATGCTACATAATCTACTACCAATCCCTGGAAGTACAAGCGTTACAGGACAAAATGTACTGACAAGAGCAATGGGCTACACTTCTGCACTGGCATTGTCTGTGTATTCTACTTTTTGGTAAGATTAAATATAGATCTGATCTTTTTTAGTAAATGGTGGGCGAGGGAGATGAGATGCAGAATGCTACACAATGAACCAATCCCTCTTCCCACAATACAAGAGTGTTTTGAACACTGGTGTACTCTACAAAACGTTCTTATATTATGGGACAGAGGGAGTAGTTGTTAATGTAAGTATAGTGATAGACGACGTTCAGTCCTTACAAGAGGACTGGAGAGCTAAACCTCTTCAAAAGCATTGGGTTGATTCTAAATTTATATAAGAGTCCATACGAATCTTATAATGTCCACCAAATGGATGATTACGAGGCTAACATGTGAAGTGATGCTACATAATCAAACAACTATGAAAGTAAGTATGGTCATACAGGGCAAGAGGTACTCACGAGAGCAATGCAGTGTGTTGTATAGTTGCGAGATTCTATGGTCCCTTGAAAATGAATGTTCTTCTGCTAACAGTTTTTGTACAAGTGAGACGTTAAGGCAAATGCAGAAATGTAGTTCATATTGTGATGTGATATCGTAGACAGTACCTTATGCTACAGATCAGACCAATGTGTAACAAGATTATTCCAGTCACCGTGGGATAAATGTAGCACCGGACACTTAACAGAAATTTTGTTTTGAGGCTTGCCATCGAAGTGTGCTTGCCTCAGGTAGGAACGATACTTCATCAACGAGTGCTTGAAAAGCTCAACCAACCCTTGCTTGTCTTCATAATCCAGTTTGGTCCTCGCCCATTTAAAAGAATGAAATCTTGTGTCTTCTGTCAGCAGAAACATATGCAATAATTACCATGAATGACATTAGTACATTACTTACGCATAAGTTGCGGAGGAATACTGGAAATTGTTCTATGTCTGCAGTATAATCTTTCCATGAAGGAAAGATGCGCACACAGTTCCTGACAACAATATAAGCTTCGTCTTCTAAGCTGGGAAGAAATGTAATAGGGGTCCTATTTGCTGCAATTGGGGCTCTATCTGGTTCGAAAATGGATTTGGCAACTGGATTTGGTGTACTCTTTGCTGGAATGGGGGTTTTGCATCGTAGAGCTGGTGCTATGTCAACTGGCATCATCATATTGTTTGCTGCAGTTGGGGTCTGCTGAGTTGGGGCATCAGAAATGACTAGTGTAGTAGGGCTAGAGTCTGCTAGAGTTGGGGTGTTTTGTGGGTCAGGTGATATTGCAACTACACCTAATGGACTATTTGATTTATCAGGTGCCTCTACCTTTTCCAAATACTTTGCTTGTGCTCCTCCGTGATCAGCAATCACCCTCTTACTTTTCAACGTCTGATACACAAGAACAACATTTGAATGGATAAATATGGTATGATGATACATGGAATATGTACTGAAAATGGATAGGCAGGGTGTATTCACATACACGATGTGTAAACTAAGATAATGGTAGTGCAACAAAGTAGAAGCAATGCATAGCATCAGTTGCAAGATATGTGCGACAAATATAACCTTGGAAAGTTAGAGCAAGCACGTTGATGGGTGAATAAGATAGGGCATCTGCCTATGACTCCTCCACTAGGGAGCTACATTGACTTAGGTCTCCCTCTAGCTCAGAATCACTATTAGGATCATATTTGGAGCATGAATCTGTAGGTGGAGAGCGTTTGCATTGCATTGCATCCAGACTTGATTTCAGTCCCTTAATGCCAAGTTTGACAGCCATGGCATTGTTATGCTTTATTGTTTTCATGCGCGCAAGCTCATAATCATTATGATGCTATTCAGAATCTGAGATTCATGAAAACATAAAAAGTAGTCAGATTATCTATGGAATGCATTGTGGATTCAACTCGAAGAGTGCCTCCCTATAAACCCCTACATATGCAAAGTTCACCCCCCAACCGTGCTAACCAGACCACACACAGAAAGACTAACCCATTAGGTCTCTATAACAGGTAGACAGACATTTCAAAACCGAAGTAGGAACATTAGAATCTTATCAAATTCATATTTGAACAAATAAACTAAGGAATTATGAGTGGAATAATGTTTAGCTTCAAGGGTGGAGTGTTGGTAGTGCGACATAAAGCAAGTAGGAAGATTGTATTCCATGTAAAAGATCGAAGCCTATGTAAAAGCTGGAATTGACACTTTTTATCTATACAATGCAGTGTTTGTTGCCCACACATGATGGAAGAGATCACACTGAGAAAAACTATTCACTCATGTATACAGTTCCAGTATTTAGAAACAGGGTGGTCCACTCTAAAAGAATATCGATAACAAATATGACAAGGTAAGCATAGCTGTAGTGAATCAATCATTTACTTGTGAGCTTACTAGGACAAGTATGTAGAATTGTAACTGCAATAAGAGACCGTCCAAAATCTGAATCAAGAAGTTTTTCTAGCAGTTATTGTTTGCAACTAATCGACGTGAATAATTGGATATTATATCGAAGGAGTAAGAAAGACATGTAAAATTGTCAACAATCCTGGCTTGCAGTAGTAATCTGGGTCTATGTCACTACGACCAACAATCCAAAATGACCAGTGTCTGTTCCTAGGAACAAAATTTTGAAACCCTGTGAACTTTACCGGTACTAAAGATTACTGAAATACATCTGAACCATTAAGTATAGGTAGCACTCAGCACACAACAAACCCTAACGACAATCCTGCCTAATGAGTAATGAATCAATTATAAAATGGGTGATGAGTAGTGGTTACTGAGTGTTGAGGAGGTATCTCAAGATAAATCGGGTTGACTTAGTGGGTGATGCACGCCGGAGCCCTGAACGGACTGGGAAGGTAGGAACAGCGGCACGCCCGGGCAGCGGTGTCTCTGTTGGGCGAGCGGCTCTTGACCTCCTGTTAGTCCAGCATCTCCTCCTAGAGTCATGCCGTCCGGGGCGGCAAGTCGTCGGTGAGGCAGGCGGCTGGGGGCGAGTAGATATCGGAAGCGCGCAACAAAACAAAGGGGAATCCGGGCTTGGGATGACCCAAAATCCAACGGTGGGCTGCGGCCCACCATGGGCACCCTGTGGAGATACACACCCAAGCAGCGAACATGCATTTTCGAAACTAAATTAGGAACATTTAGCTGACCAATTAAATGACTTTGTTTTAATAATATCATAATCGTATTTGAACAACTAAGCTTGTTTAGCTTGATGGGTGGAGAAGTGCTATTATGACACGAAGCACGTATTCTGATCGTATAGTGGTCATAAAAGGGGGAAACCCTAAGCATATATTTTTAGCAAAAGAGGGTTTCCCCTCCGATATCTATTAAAGAAACCACCACGGAACCAACTTGGTCAATTAAACCCTAAGCATGATCATGAAACCGTATCATGACTGTGCCATGGCAGATTTGAAGCTGCAAACTGAAGAAATGATATTTAGCATCCATTGTTTGCTTCGAACTAAGAACTAAATTCTAAGAGCTAAAAAGAAAGTAGAGTAACCAAGTTACGATCTATTTTCTAGTTGAGATCAAAAAGTTGAGGAGATATGAAGTACCACCTTTTAGTTATCTTTTAATGGAGTTGGAGCTTTCGTGTTTTGGTTCGCCAAGTAAATTTCTTCTCCTCCTGCTCGTCTGTTGTGACAGCCTGATTTTTGGACCTTTCTTTTTCTTTTGTTTTTCCGAGGTTTTTGCGTGAGTTTTTCCTTTTTCGTGGCTTTATGGTCTGGAAACTGAAGAAGATGCCCTCTTCTTTGCTTCCAGAGTGGCTTGTCATTCCCAAATGTTTTCCTTAGACCCTGTCATTTTCATCCTAGCCCAAATCCCAATATTCTTTTATTGGGAATATTCCTTTTTCTATTAAAGGAATAACTCCAATTGCCCTAGGTTGTGAAGCAACCTATATTTCCATCACTCCTAAAATTCCCAAATAATTCTCATAAATTGTTTGGGTCATATCTTGATCAAATATGGCAAAACTTTTCATTGCCATGTTCAAAAATAATTCCCCAATATTCCTTCTTCTATTCTGCCCTGAATGACACTTTGTGAAGGAAGTGTCATTTATATTTCCCCTATTGACTCCCAACCTTTTTGGTCATGTTTATATGTCCAAATAATTTCCTCATGCACAAGTTCAAATTTATTTGCCTAGCCAATCTTCCTCAGTGAGTTTTCAAAGTTTCTGCCAAACTTTTGCACACTCCTTACTGTGCTCATATTAAGCCCCTCCACCCATTTTCAGCCCCATCCAATCATCTATGTGAGTACATGAGCAAATCTTTGTTTCTGGCAATATTTTCAGGTTGTGAAGCAAGTGTATTTTATATTGCTTCAAAAATCATGATAAATTACCAGATCATTATTATACCCATAAAATTTCTCTCCACCCAATTTGGCGTCATTTCATTGATCCATTTGATCACCATAGTTATTCCAAGTTTCTGGTTAGTAGAAATGTTTGTGAAGCAAGTGCTATTTTGGCTTGTCCATTTAGCATGATCTTTTTACAGCATCTTAATATGTCCAAATGACTAAGCTTTGACCAATTTGAGCTCAAGTTGACACTCCATGTGAGTGCATCTTGCTGATCTTCATTTCTGGACCATTTTGGCAGTTGCAAAGCAACTATATTCAATCTTGGTCCATTTCTTTCCAAACCCTCCAGGATCATAGTCCCTCCATAGCTAAACTCCCAAGACATCAACTCTACCATTCACCCTCTCTGGTTTTACCTCTAGGATGTTGTCAAGTTTGCAACAGCAAACTGGTGGAGCTTGGTTTACTCCACTCCCTTTGTCTCTGCCTGTATATTTACCATAGTAATACTCCACGCTGGAAGGACTACGCGGTAGACATGATTTAGCCTCAGTAAAAACTCCAGAGCACGCCATGCCAGTGGTGACCATGAGGGTAGCCAGCCAAAACTGTGGTCTAGCCATTGTTCTCGTCGGGACCGCTTCTCCGAGGTTGCTGACCTCGCCATTAATTTCCTACAGCTCCCACTCGTCGTCTCTGTTTGCCTGTACCCCTCTCCCCCTTCGGCAGCTTCCTCGCCGACGCTTGCCGACGAGCGCCCACGAGAGAAAAGTGCACCGGCCGTCGTCTTCCTCCTCGGCCGCATCCTCCCTGCACTCCTTTGGCCTCCTTCTCCCCGGGAGCTCCTCCCTGTGCGTTGTCGTCGCTTTCCCTTGAGCCCATGCACGAGCACACGCGTCCGCGGCGCCGACCACGCGTCCGCGGTGGTGCCAGCTCGGCCACCTCGCCCCGCGGCTATTTAAGCCATCCCCGGCCTCGTCCGAGCTCACATCGAGCCTTGCCTCGCCCCTCTGGTCCCTCCTAGCCTCTAGCCTGAGCTCCGGGAGCTCTCTTGCCCTCCCTTTGCCGCCATGGCCGCCGCCTCGGCCCGGCAATATTAGCCCGAGCCCGAGCCCCTCATTCGCTCCTTCCACCGCCAGTAGACCGCAAAGACTCCAGCGACCATCCCCAGTCCCTCACCCTCTCGTCGGAGCTCCATTTGTCGCGAGCCCCATCTCCACCCGAAGCCCTCTCCGCCGGAGTCCATGCCCTGCCCGACCCCTTCCTCTCCGGCGTGCGCCCCGGGCTCAGATCGACGCGGCTCTCCGTGCTGAGCTCGTCGGTAGGCGGAGCATCGCCGGAGGCCCTCTGTGGCGCTGGAACGGCCGCCGGCGTCGAGTTCCTCCACGGGAGGCATCGGGAAGAAGAAGATGATGACCCAGCCGCCCTACCAACTGGCCGCGGGCCCCGCCAGTCAGTGGCTAGGCGTTGAACCCGCGGGGCAGCGTGAATAAGTGACAGGCCCCACCCGTGGGACCCGCACGCGTCAGCCCCACCACTGTTCTTATGGATAAGGTGAAAACGTATTTACCCGATTACGCTTTCACTTTTTCTGTTTAGGCCCCTGGTTGAAAAGATTTTCATTACAGATGGGTCCCTGGCAGTCAAGCCTTCATATCTTTTTAACTGTAACTCCAAACGAGGTGATTCCAAAGCCCACTTCTTCGTTCGTCGAGCCCTTTCTATTGGTGTCACTTTCATTATGTCTTGGCATACTAAAAATGACCATTTTGCCCCTGCCCTTAATCAGCCCCCTCCGAGAGAGAACGTTTTCCGGCGATTCGTTCCACGAGTTTCTCGCACTTCTCCCTGGTGCCTTCTTCATCCCCAGGCAAGCCACAATACCCACTTGCATGATAGTCATGCAGTAGCCATGGTTTTCAACTTGAATCTTTATTAAATATTTGCTTGTTGAAAAGATGGTTATCGTTGTTCTAGTGATGTTAGTTTGGCATGTTCACTTTTGTGCTATGTTGTCTTGTACTCGGTTATCATGTTCTACCTGCTAGTATTACCTTTCATATGTTTATTCTTGCTAGTAGTACATGTTGATGTTGGTGATGGTCATGCTAATCAGTATGCCATGTTCAGTGGATATGATTTATTGTTGATATGGTGGATAGTTATGTGATACCCTAATGATGATGTTGATATCATGATCATGCATTTTATCATGGCTCAGCATATTTGCATTCAAGTTAACCGGATTAAATTTAACTTGAACAACTATTGGCTGAGTCATGGTGCCGCTGAATCGATGCTGACCAGTGCAACCACGCTTATCGGTATGGGACTGTCCTAACTGGGTGTATTGTTGTGCCTCTCGCCGGTGCCTCCAACGAGGGAAGGTTATGGGCGTGCGCTACCCCGATCAGGTAGGCAGACATAAGCCTTGTGTGCCCGTTGTTGAGTTAGTTTTTGGATCCGGGTCCCAGAGTGGGACGGGCCACGACAGTGGTCATTGAGGTGTCTGGAGGTAGACACGGGGCCACCAATGACTTAGCCTAGTGGGGAGTGAGTCGGAGTGGCCGGGAGAGTGTCATGGCAGTAGATCAGTTTTGTCAGAACGCCGTTGGTCCACCTGAATGGGAGTGCGAGGCCATGGGTTCCGTAGTGTGGGTACAGTGTACTAACCTCTACAGAGCGTATATTAAATCAATCGATAGCCGCGCCCGCGGATAAGGGCCCAGGTCGAAAGTAGGTCACACCATGAGTCAGCAGTAATAAGAATACTGAGATAAGTGGGTTGTAAGGATCATGGGCCAAGTGTTGGTCGGGTGGTGATCGCCGTAAGGATCACGGTTTGGGGCCAAGTGTTGGTCAGGTGGTGATCGTCGTAAGGATCACGATGGTATCGAGGATACCGAGTCGGTTGGGAGGAGAGGAGTGCCATGCTCCTTCGTTATGAGCGGGAGTTCATGTAGCTTCAAAAGCGACAGACATCCACCACAAAGATGCTCGAGGCATCGGTGGCATTGCTGCAAAAAGCGGGAGATACGATACACCGTCAGGGGAGCCGGCTGGAGCGTGAGCGGGCAGATCGTGACGAGGTCCAGGATTGCCAAAGCCACCTGGTGGACCAAGTTTCCATGCACGCGTTGCGGCTGTGCGATGCCTACCATCGTGCAAGCGCGACCATGCCGGCCGTCGGGCTAAACCTGTTCGACCACCCCGTTGACTTCAACAAGCTGCGGCTTCCTGGCCTAGTCTCCTTCTTCACCTATATCTCCGAGGAGCTGAGTCATCTTCCCGTGATGGTGGGGGCGGCGCTGGACAAGGAGGGGTTGCGGGCTGCCGTTGCCATTGCTAGGCGAATCCTCTCAGTGCTCCGCCACCGGAATCCATTTGTGCCATTGGACGCCGTCTTTGACGAGCTGCCTCCCATCGGCCGGGAGCGGGCTCTGTGGCAGTTGCACCCTGCATCACCAACGTTGTGTGCCTCGAGAAGCAGAGGAACTTCGGTGGTGTTTAGGTTCCCTCTGCATGGGCATGTCCATGTCTCGGTGCAACATGACCGTTGGATCAACTCAGACGGTGCAGATCAGTCACTGTAGCACAAAGCGTGTGGGTATGTTTGGTTGCATTCTCATCTCAATATAGTTGTTCCCTCTTCGTGTATTTGTGTTAACCTACTAGTGTGGACTCATGCACCCTTCATGCATCTGCCAAACACCCAACAGTGGGTCGAGAAGGGAATTTTTGCTCCCATCCCGTGCACCCTTCGTACACCCTGCCTAACACTGATTCATGCTTCATATGGTTCATGTTTCATGGATTACTGTAGCACCATACTCTCCGTGCACTGTAGACCTAGTTCTGTTAACATTGATCTCACCGTTCATTCTCGACCGGATAGTCGAAAAAGCGGTACTATGTTACTAGATTGCTGTTCATATAGTTGACATGCGCACATCATCATTTGTTATCGTCATATCTTACTACACTAGCACCAAGATTATGTAGTACTGACGTATGAACCACTGCACATGCCTAGTAGTAGGACCACTGTGTATGTTCAAGTGGATGTCGTGTTTCGCACTCCTCCGTCGTAAGTGTGGAAACGCTTGTTGTAATCATTTTTTTTCTTTAGAAAAACAGTGGGCATGCTCTACCGTGCGGATCCTCCTCCAGCCATGCACTAAATTACTCGCATTCACTGACGTGTGGGACAGCCAGCATCGGGGTCCACCAGCCATGCACTAAATTACTCCGTAGTAGAGAGACGGTAGATAACCCATGATCGAAGTGCCATAGTAATGCCCAATGAGCCGTCAAATCACAAAAACCACCTCCTTTCCAGCAGTAAGTTGGACGGACGAAGCAACGGTCATTTCACTCTTCTCTCTCAGCTCCCTCTCTTGAATAAAACGCCCACTCGCTTCACTTCTCCCTCATCTCGTTCCTCATTTCACTCTTCTCTCTCAGCTTCCTCTCTTGGATGGACGCTGGAGCACCGGCTGACATGATGTCAATGGCTCTGGCCAAAACCATGGAGGCTCATGGTACGAAGAAGTGCAAGCACCCTGCCAAGACTACTGCAAACAAGCTCAAAGCCATCGCCCTATCCAAGCCCCCCTCTCCGGGATCCCTTAGTAAGCAAGTCTAGGTAATATCTCTTCTTGACGATCTTTTTCTCAATCTTGATCATGTTTTTTCATCTCACACGCAATACTAGTACTAGTAGTACAACTTTCTGGGTGATCTTGCATGTGATTTTTGTGTGCCAAATGATGGTTCTAAATTTCTCTTTTGACCAAAACATGCGAGAGGTTGACACTGATTTCTTATAGATTACTTTCAAGTCCTCCCTCCGTCCCAAAATTCTTGTCTTAGATTTGTCTAGATACGGATGTATCTAATACTAAAATGTGACTTGATACATCCGCATCTAGACAAATCTAAGACAAGAATTTTGGGACGGAGGGAGTACTTTATGACCATCAATGCTACCTTTGAAGAGGGCATATTTGCCTCAGTAACTTGTGTCATGGATATTGCAAGTAATCCCTCTGCTATCATGCCTTTGAAGACATGTTCTAGGGTCTTTGTTCACTCATTTCTGTGCGTATATGTAGTCATATATGGAGTATAATATCCAAAATAATCTTATATTTCTGAATGGAGGTAGTAATAAAAAATGGTTTCTATTTGAATTAGAACCAGGTCCGCGATGGAGATGAAGTTCTCAAAGTCATGTCATGTGAACTGGAAGACCTGAGGATAAGTTCTATTGCTAAACTATCCAACTGTTGTGTCCTTGTCACCACGTGTCCTGAACTAGTGTTTTCCTGTAGCGCTGTTGTCAGGCGTGTTCTCGATGTTGTACTTGACCACAACAATTTCCTGGTTGTGCCTTCGATTACGAAGGGTGTGGTTCTTGTAAAGCTTCCCGACAAATCTGATGCGGCTTGTCTTCATCATCATGTTTATGAGTGGAAAGACCACTCTCTTAGGATCTCCAAGGTTGACGAGATGGTGATGGTGCAGGTAGACATCTCTCACGAAGTCCATGGCCTAGTAAGTTATGCGGGGTTCATCCCGTAGGTCGGTGGCAAGAAATAGTCTGCAGAGTTTAATTAGTGCAACTTTGCTTGTGTGTAGTAAGTACTATTGTTCAGTATTTGATTTGTGTTTGTGAACCCTGTATTGTTTAGTACTGTCACTTTTGGTGTGTGGTGAGTCCTAAGAACAGTCTATGTTAATGTCTGTCCACTCAATTCAGTCTGTATATTTTGAGGTATCCAGATCATCTTCTTTGTGAGGATGTTTTATCAATTATGGTTACACTCCAATATCTGTATGCATTGCGGGGTTTATCGCACCCACCAGGATTTCTAGTCCCATGGATGTTCGGTCCATATGATTTGTCACGACCTTTGGTCTGTCCTGCTTGTGGGAGTAGGCGGGGGCCCTGCATGCCACCCGTAGTTGGACGATCAATCTTCTGTTTTGTACTTCAACATAGCGATTTCCTGCTAAGGATTCACTCGTGTCACATCAAGTAAATCTTATTGATTTACTGTCTAAATCTTATTGATTTAATGTCATGTTTTGTTTCTTTTCCTGCAATTTTATGATGCAGGTTTTGCCATGTGACATTCATCACAAAATAAACCGTTTGGTTTGATCTACAATGGCTATTTTTGCAGGGTTCACTTCTTATGTCGTGTCAGTAATGAAGGCACCGTCCATCACTTATATTAGTAGAAAAAATTGGATTTGTCTATTGTCTGAGTACAAGATGAATCCCTATGATGAACTGCAGTTTGGTTTAACAAAAATGCCACAATTAGTCCTTCTCGCGTTTAAAAGAAATGAAGAAAAAAATGGATCACAGTCATGGAGCCTAGTCAAGTTAGAGAGCTGATCATAGCAGACCAAGCACGATCGCCACTGTCTCGCACATCGGTACCACCTTCAGCAACGGATTGAGCACCAGCAGTTGCTCTAGCACTGACAGCGGCAGCATCTTAGTCTGACCCAGCTAAAGATTTGGCACCGACCGCGTTAGTGGATCAGGCTGATCTACCGGAGGATCGGGCATCGACACCGGCACCTGCTCCGACACCGGCACCAACTCTACAAGGAGCACCATCTCTGGTAGCAGCGGTGACACTACCAGTGGCACCGCCATGGGCACTAGCAATGGCTTCGGCACCTGCACCAACACTTGCACTTGCATCTCCTCCGGCCCGTGCAGCGGCAATCGATCGAGCAATTGTACCGGCAACACATTGGGCTGCAGTTCGCACTTCATATATAAAAGTCCTTACAAAAACCAACATGTCCACCTTCTTGGTAAGCATTGGCCGCCCAAGTGCTTCGTTCTTTTTTCTTTCCATGTTGTTTCACATGATTCACTGTGTTGATCTAATTGTTGTGTATGTCTTCTTGTTTGCAAACAGAGAATTCCTAGAGCAACGAGGGAGTCGTTCAACAATCTGGGAGACCGTGGCCAAGTTTCTCTTACCATTCGCAGCCTTGGTGTGAATGAACCTGCTCAATATACTGTAAGTACAAAGGATGGTCGCATGATGATTGATGCTAAAGGATGGTCAAGGTTCAAATCTAAATCATATCTTGCGGTAGGGGATGATGTCAAAATCGAACTTTCTCGGCAAGGCGAGCTGGTCCAAATCAACTTTCAAATTCTTCATAGCAGCACGCAACTGCCGAACTGATCTATCCTCAAAGAGATTTTGATGTAATAATCTGGCATGGTGAAACCAGTGTCCTGTGTGTATAAGTAGTACGACAATATTATTTATCACATGCTATATCGTTGATAGAATTGCAACTCTGATTGCTAGTTAGGAACTGTTGTTCGATTTCATTCCAACAACGGTCGTGCTTTATTCAATTTTTTGTATTCGCCTTGCGACAGCATCTAAAACCAGCGTCGTACCGATCGCTTGCAATATGAAAAGCACTGAGGTAGAAGATATGGGCCCGCAAACATGCAGGCCCACCGGACTGTAGCCCAAAGTCCAGAACCGTGAGCCAGTCTGAGTATTATATTCTCTGCTGAACCCCCATAATGCTCGTGCGTTGCATGTAACATCATGATGCATTTGTATGAGTATTTTATCTGGTGAGAGAAAAGGATGAACGAGGGAAGGCCTTATTTGGAAATGTGGAGAGGTGTGTGGGTACCTTTTTGCAAAACTGCCATAGTTTCCTTCCTATCCGTCAGATATAAATCGTACGGCCTATATTGCAGGATGGTAGGCACACCATCATCACCAACTCGTATATACTATGTTAAAAAACTCTGTTTTTTATAATTATATATGTTATATATATTCCCCTTGATTTTTCTTATGTATAAAGTTGTGATATAAAAGATTTTTATACTTCTTTACACAGGGAGTATCTCTCTGTTAGAAATATATTTATGTGTAACTAGTTACTCCTGTCTTTTTACTTCCTTCCGTTGATATGTGGGACATTCGGAACTGGGTCCACGTGCCATATGCACCAAATTAGATGGCACAACTACACGGTAGACACACCCCAGTCGTACCGCCGCAGTAATGCCCAATCAGCCGTCAAATCACAAAAAATCCCACCTTTCCAGCTTTAGCAGTAAGCTGGACGGACGAAGCAGCGGCCTGAATCCCCTTCTCCCTCGTCTACTTATTCAGGAAAAAAACCTCTCGGCGATTGCATAGGGTTTTCTCATGGAGAACGAGGTACGAATTCTTCATCCATCCCCGATAAATCCAAGTCCCTTGGTCGCGGTAATCCTAGGATGGCAACTGTCGCCGTTGATACATTTTTCTTCCTACTGAATCTAGTCTATTTCATTTGCAGTGCCCAAAGTGCGAGGACCCTGCAGGTTTCTGTGCCCACGGCGAGACGCCACACTTGTTCCTTCTCATCCTAACACAGGATTTTAAAACGCGCACAGTATGTTCCTATAATCCTCTTTTCTATCCGGGAGAGTGGGGTTTTTTGAACATTCCTAATTTGGAAATTTGGATTGCTATATTTGGATAAAAGGTACTACTAGTACGATGGTCAACACTGGCGTGAAGGAGGAAGTTGTTTCTAGATTTGGATAGGGAATACGTTATGTTCTCATATTATTTTTCATGCAGTGCATTATTTGCTCTGCCAGAACACATGTACTCAAGATGCTCAGCCTTGTCATAATTGAATACACCAGTTTAATGGTCATAGTGAAGACAAGCCATGGATATAATTTCTGAGTTGGGTTTATGAACCAAGAAGATCGCTGCTTTTTTTATGGCCGAACTTGGATAAACTTTCTCAAGTGTTATGGACCGAAAGTTGGCGCATGAATGTTGATGGAAATAGCAGAACCAGGACTCATCTTCACAATGATCCTCCACCCCCACATTGTTCCAATTGTTCATCCATGCTAGTGTTGTATCTAGTTCTTGCTTGTTACCTAGATTACTTCTTAATCCACCTATTATGTCTAACTAATCACAATTTAACTTTAGAAGTAGCAACAAAATCTCTCGTGAAGATGCAACTTCTAACTAATGTTTTCTTATAATTGGTGGCACGTGTAGGTTTTTTCAGAGTTAAGCAGGCTACTCATTTGTTATTCTGTAAGAACTCGGCTATTACCGATGGCACTGAAGTTGACTGGGACGACATCCACAAGTTCCTACACTTTTGATCGTCTTGAGGGCCTTGTGGGGCTTTCAATGGTGGAAGGCCACGTGGGATATGTGTGCCACTTCTGCACTCGTAGAACAGGTCCAACTGTGTCGAGAAACTTATGGTACGAGCTGTTTTCTGTTATATATGTTGTTCATAAACTATTGCTTATACACAGTTTTACAACCGTGATCTTCTTGAAACAGAAACTATGCAGTTCTATTGTTCCTATACAGATGCCTGACCATGGTCTGGTCAGACTTGCGCTTGGTCACAACATGATGTTTATGTCGACCTACTCCATTACCCTTGGACGTGAAAAGATACTTACTCATGGGTGGTCTCAAATAATGAAGGCCCGTCTATCTTGGAGAATAGGACAGAAGATTATGTTCCTGCTTTTCCATGGCTCTAAAGAGAATATCCTATTTATTGACCACATTGCGAGATGAAGCCGCTTTCAGAAGGTTGCAGATGCGCGGGGGTGGCGCATGGGCCTTGTCCTGGGGCTTGGCGGCCTCACCCTTGGTGAGCAAAGTAGCACTGTCCTGGGGCTTGGCGGCCTCGCCGTTGTCCTCCGCGTGCTTTGGTGCACTAGCCGCGGCGCCGCCCTCTCGCATTATCAACATGGTCAACAAAACAACAGGAATCGGCAGAAGTACATGGAGAAGATGACAGTAGGGGCCCACCATGTCAACCGCCAAGTAGTGCCGGGACGGATGTTGGCCCCCCACCGGATCCTGGGACGCTATCATAGCGGCATCCATATCCGTCCAATACGCTTTAACGCGGGCAAGGGCCATCCGCGCACCCTTTATGCACGTCGACCTCCTCATGGCATCGATCCGAGGCATGGCCCGAAGTAACTGTTGCACCAAACCAAAGTAACTGTCCGACTCAGGCCACTTCGGCCAAAGATAGTCTATTACAGACCGCATCACAAGCTCGGACAGCCTGGGAAGCTCCGCCACAGCAGCCATCTTATCACTTAACGGCAGCGGGCGAGTGGGAGCATTGAACTGCGACCAAAAAAGCGTCTCCACCTCCTTTTCACCCTGATCTTTGAAGAACTCCACAGCATCAGCCGTACTCTTCGCCAGGTCCGCTTTTGCGTCCGGCGAGCTCCAGCGTCCATCCAGGGGAGCGTACTTCGGATCGAAGAACTTCGTCTGCAGCAAATAGGAGCCCCCAGCCATGATTTTTCCCGCTTGTTGAAGCTCCTCCCGCGCACCCCTGAGCTCGGTTCATATTTCCTTGGTGGCATTAAGTGCCTTGCTCAGGTCAGTCGATTTATCCTCATGCTCCTTTTTCAGGGGCTCATACCGGCCAGCGGCATTTTTTAACTCAATAGCCATTTCGGCTATCTTTTCCTCGCTTCGGCGATGAGCAGCCTGTTCGTCTCTCAATTCCTCAGCCGCCTTTAGGGCAGCCGCATTGCTCACCCGAGCTTGTTCCTTGGCTAGAGCAAGTTCCGCCCTCAGGACCTCCACGGGAGGTGCACCATCTGCAGTCCGAACATATTACATTACTATGTGCCACCTTAATATTTTCCTATACAATGGAAAGACAGGACACATACCTTCTGCTTTGTCCAGCCGCTCATTCATCAAAGTGATATCGGCATCAACCGACCCAATTTGCCTCGTCAGTTCGGCAACTTCAACGGACGGGCCGGCGGCCGGACCCACAGGTAACTGCACATATTTACAACATAAATCATTGGTTTATGATCCTCCGTTTGCTTCCTAGGGCAGTCAACCAGAGTCTCAGGGGCTACTATCTATATGGAGCACACCTACCGCGTGCCTCACACCCAAAGAAACAGTGCATTCTTCATTACGTACCTCAAAGCCTCTGAGCAGGCTTGTGAATGCTTCATTCAAACCGCTTGTGGCGGATGAAATCGTCATGAGCACCACGCTCATTAATGAGCGGTGCTCCTCCGAGAGCGCAGCTCGCTCCAGCAAGCCCGTCAGTACGTCTGGCCGGACATCAAACTGCGCCGGACTCTTTCCACTACCCCTTGTTGTAGCCAAATGCTCTGGGTGCAGGGCGGCTGACGGATTGACTTCCGGCTTCAACAGATCCGGACACCTCCGTGATGACACCTTGGCGTCGCCCGCTTCATGAGTCGGAGAACGGGGTGGGGTCTTGCTCTCCATCATCTTCGAAGGAAGGTCCCCCGAAGACGAACCCTGTTGAGAGGAGTTGCTGGCCGGACTGCAAAAAGTTGAACCCTGGTTATTAATCTAGGAGAAACACAGTACCTTCGGATCGTAAATTGACTTACAGCTCGGTGGAGGGCTGGCCCGTTGGAGGGCATGGTGCGGTGAGGGTGCCCGTCAAGGCAAGGCCCCCTAGGGATGTTTTCTTTCCTAATTTGGGCATCTCCGCCTCCAAATCTTCGGAGGGGGCCCTCTTCTTCCCATGTGGAGAGGAGGCCTTAGCCTCCCTTCCCCGAATATCCTCCTTGGGGGAGGTAACAATTCCCCCGGTTCGGATGCGTAGTGTGTGGGGTTCGGATTCCTCGTCCCTCCCCTTGTCTTTCCCCGAGGGCATTTTGCTGAGTACCCGGTCGAGCATATTGGCCATAGTTGGGGTGGGCGAGCCTTCGGGAAGCGGTGCCGGACACCTAATTCTCTCCGCCTTGCTGAGCCATCCCTGAACGCGGATGATTGTCAGAAAAAATAGTCATGATAAATACAAAACAGGGTGTCCGGTATCAAGGCTACTTACTTGGGTATCTAGGCTATTACAGGTTAGGCCCGCATCCTCGACGGTGTCTGGACATACTACTCTCTGTCCGAAGAATAATTTGCACATCTCTTTGGGCTTCAAGCCGAAGAAGTGATTGACAGTCCGCGGACCCTCCGGATTGAACTCCCACATCCGGAGAGGCCGGCGTTGGCACGGCAACATCCGCCGGATTAACATCACTTGCATTATGCTGAAAAGGTTGATATCCCTCTCAAGAAGCTCCCGGATGCGGTTCTGCAGTACTGGTACATCACCTGCGGGCCCCCAATTCCGTCCTATGTCTTTCCAGGACGCTAACTGTGACGGAGGGCCCGAGCGGAACTCAGCAGCGGCTGCCCATCTTGTGCCCCTTGGGGCCGTAGCAGAAAACCACCTCCGCTGCCATACATCGGATACTTCTGGGAAAGAACCCTCTGGCCATGGGGTGTCAGCGTTTCTGCTTATTACAGCACGTCCACAATCCACATGTCGCCCCCCGATCATCTTCGGCTTCACATTGAAGGTCTTGAGCCATAAGCCGAAGTGTGGGGTGACGTGGAGAAAAGCCTCGCACACGATAATGAACGACGAGATATGGAGGATAGCGTCTGGAGCCAGATCATGAAAATCTAACCCATAATAGAACATGAGCCCCCTCACGAAAGGATCGAGGGTGAAGCCCAAACCGTGGAGGAAGTGTGGGACGAAAACGACACACTCATTGGGCTCCGGCATGGGGATGACCTGCCCTGGAGCAGGAAGCCTGTGTTGGATATCTGCTGTCAGGTATCTGAACTCCCTAAGCTTTGCAATGTCCTTCTCTTCAATCAGGAGGGCACCCACCGGCCTTGAGGGTCAGATCCGGACATATTGGAGGATTCCGGAGGGGTGGACCTTCGGTTTTGGGTGTTAGAACTTGAGGTGCGAGAAGGAGCGATGAAGGTGAAAAAAGAGGTGTAGGTCTCGGCCCCTTTATAAAGAAGGTGAATATCAAGAGTCCCTGGTGTGACCGTCTGAGGCTTATCTAAAAACACATGGGTTATACCAACAGCCGTCGTGAGGTCACGCACGCTCATATTGATGGAAAATCCCGTAATAAGAGGAACATGATCTCTGCCTCAACGGGACGTGCCAATAAAACCGCCTCGTAACACGAGTCGTTGTGGGGTAGGAAATGTCGGTCCGCGTTGGACCAAGCCACGATGCAAGGGCACAATGCACGAAGATTGCCATCAAATCAGATCTATACCATGTGAAGATCATCTTGCAGATCCGGACATGATTTAAGTGTTAGATGACTACTTTGGAGTATTCGGAGAAGGAAACCGCCTTGCAATGCTGAAGACAATACTGTGCACCGGACTCATCGTCATTGAAGCCTGGTTCAGGGGCTACTGAGGGAGTCCTGGATTAGGGGGTATCCGGACAGCCGGACTGTGTACAACATCCGGACTATTGAATCATGAAGATACAAGACTCAAGACTTCGGCCCGTGTCCGGATGGGACTCTCCTTTGCGTGGAAGGCAAGCTTGGCGATCCGGATATTGTGTTTCCTTTCTTGTAACCGACTCCATGTAAACCCTAGCCCTCTCGGGTGTCTATATAAACCGGAGAGGTTGGTCCTTAGAAGGCCGATCACAATTACAATCATACCATCATAGGGTAGCTCTTAGGGTTTAGCCTCTACGATCTCGTGGTAGATCTTCTCTTGTACTACCCATATCATCAATATTAATCAAGCAGGAAGTATGGTTTTACCTCCATCGAGAGGGCCCAAACCTGGGTAAACATCTGTGTCCCTTTCTTCCTGTTACCATCAGCCTTGACGCACAGATCGGGACCCCCTACCCGAGATCCGCTGGTTTTGACACCGACAGACCTCCTCCATCCTCCACCTACGACTGTTCATCCACGGGTTCCTGTTCATCCAGCCTCCATCACGTGCTCGTCCACCGGCTACTGTTCAAACATCCCTCTCCACGGGGTCCTATTCAACCACCCCTCCACGGGCTACTGTTCATCCAGCCCTCCACCGGCTACTATTCAACCATACCTCGACGGGGTCCTGTTCATCCACCCCCAATCGGCTTGATCGGGATCCTGTACATCCAGCGATAACGACCTCTACTACCATGGGGTCCTGTTCATCCAACCCCCCACCGGGAACTATTCATCCACCCCCCAACAACACTCACTATTCATCCAGAGGCAGCATCAATCAGCTTCAGTTAGCAGCAGTAGCGAAGGAATCGCTCGATCACTTGGGTTCAGTAACGCATAGCCTATAGTGCAATCACTCGGGTTCAGTAGGCGAACGCCTCGCTCAGGTTCAGTTAGAGCACAACACCTCGCACACACGCGCATGCGTGTACAAGAGAAACACGCAAACCTCCGTGCGTCGCTTGGCCCTGACCACCCACCGTAACCGGGAACACCCTGATATTTTCCTCTCCCTCCCTTCTACCATGGTTTTTTCCGTCATGGACGGCCCAAAGAATGTTATGCAGCTGCGTCTCTGGCCAGCCCAGGACGAAAAGCCCATTTTCTGTCATGGTTTTTTGTCAAAGAAGTAGGAGTCCACCACATCTATGATGATACCGGGTTTTGTCACAATTATCGTCATAGAAGTGTCATAAGTATGACAGAAAAAAAATCGTTCAGCCCAAAATGTCACGGATGTGTCTTTTTTTGTAGTGTAATGGAATCACAACATACATATCATCAAAATATCGAACACATATCAACTTCACATGATTACTTACAACAAGATTTCTCCCGTGACCTCAAGAACAAAAGTAATTATTCCGAAATGATAATCATGCTGAAGATCAGACGGGTATTAAATAGCATAATGGATCTGAACATATAATATTCCACCAAATAAACCATATAGTCAGCCATAGGTACCAATCTGAGGTTCCCGTACAAAGATTGAACACAATAGACGAACTAGGGTTTGAGAGGAGATGGTGATGTCGATGGAGATTGGCCTCCCAAAGATCAGAGGGTTGTTGGTGATGGCGATGACTTTGATTTCCCCCTCCCGGAGGGAAGTTCCCCCAGCGGAATTGCTCTGCCGGAGGGCAAAAGTGCTCCTGCACAAGTTCTGCCTCGAGACGGTGGCTCTTGCTACCTCTTGAGCACTGTGTTGGATTTCCCCGAAGAGGATAGGATGATGCAGCAAAGTAGCGTAAGTATTTCCCTTAGTTTTTGAGAACCAAGGTATCAATCCAGTAGGAGACCACGCACAAGTCCCTCGTACCTACACAAAATGATAGCAACTCGCAACCAAAGCTTAGGGGTTGTCAATCCCTTCACGGTCACTTATGAGAGTGAGATATGATAGAGATAATATTTTTGGTATTTTTGATAGATAGATGCAAAGTAAAAGTAAAGGCAAAATAAAAACAAAGCAAGTAAATAAAGTGATAGAGATTGATATGATGAGAATAGACCCGGGGGCCATAGGTTTCACTAGTGGCTTCTCTCAAGAGCATAACTATTCTACGGTGGGTGAACAAATTACTGTTGAGCAATTGACAGAATTGAGCATAGTTATGAGTATATCTAGAAAATGATCATGTATATAGGCATCATGTCTGAGACAAGTAGATCGAAACGATTCTGCATCTACTAATATTACTCCACTCATCGACCGCTATCCAGCATGCATCTAGAGTATTAAGTTAAAAATAGAGTAACGCGGTAAGCAAGATGACATGATGTAGAGGGATAAATTCATGCAATATGATAAAAACCCCATCTAGTTATCCTCGATGGCAACAATACAATACGTGCCTTGCTGCCCCTTTGTCATTGGGTAAGGACACCGCAAGATTGAACCCAAAGCTAAGCACTTCTCCCATTGCAAGAACTACCAATCTAGTTGGCCAAACCAAAAAGGATAATTCGAAGAGACTTGAAAAGATAACTCAATCATACATAAAAGAATTCAGAGAAGAATCAAATATTTTCCATAGATAATACTGGATCATAAACCCACAATTCATCGGTCTCAACAAACACACCGCAAAAATAAGATTACATCGAATAGATCTCCACGAGAGAGGGGGAGAACATTGTATTGAGATCCAAAAAGAGAGAAGAAGCCATCTAGCTACTAGCTATGGACCCGAAGGTCTAAAGTAAACTACTCACACTTCATCGGAGTAGCTGTGGTGATGATGTAGAAACCCTCCGTGGTGGATGCCCCCTTTGGCGGAGCTCCGGAATAGGCCCCAAGATGGGATCTCGTGAATACAGAAGGTTGCGGTGGTGGAATTAGGTTTTTGGCTCCTGTTCTGATCATACGGGGGTACGTAGGTATATATAGGAGGAAGGAGTACGTCGGTGGAGCTTCGAGGGGCCCACGAGGTAGGGGGGCGCGCCCAGGGGGGCACGCCCTCCACCCTCGTGACCGCCTCGTGGCTTTATTGACGGAGGGTCCAAGTCTCCTGGATCTTATCTGATGAGAAAATCACGTTCCCGAAGGTTTCATTCCGTTTGGACTCCGTTTGTTATTCCGTTTCTTCGAAACACTGAAAAAGGCAAAAAACAGCAATTCTAGGCTGGGCCTCCGGTTAATAGGTTAGTCCCAAAAGTAATATAAAAGTGGAAAATAAAGCCCAATATAGTCCAAAACAGTAGATAAAGTAGCATGGAGCAATCAAAAATTATAGATACGTTGGAGACGTATCAGGCATCCCCAAGCTTAATACCTGCTCGTCCTCGAGTAGGTAAATGATAAAAAGGAATTTTTGATGCGGAGTGATACGTTGGCATAATTTCAATGTAAATCTTCTTAATTGTGATATGAATATTCAGATCCGAAAGATTCAAGACAACAGTTCATATTGAGACAAAAATAATAATACTTCAAGCATACTGATCAAAGCAATCATGTCTTTTTAAAATAACATGGCAAAAGAAAGTTCATCCCTACAAAATCATATAGTTAGGCTATGCTTCATTTTCATCACACAAAGATGTTCCCAACTTCTATACCCCCGATGACAAGCCAAGCAATTGTTTCATAATTAAATAATCTCAAACTTTTTCAACCTTCATGCGATACATGAGCGTGAGCCATGGATATAGCACTATGGGTGGAATAGAATATGATGATGGGGATTGTGTGGAGAAGACAAAAAAGTAGAAAGTCTCACATCAACTAGGCGTATCAACGGGCTATGGAGATGCCCATTAATAGATATCGATGTGAGTGAGTAGGGATTGACATGCAACGGATGCACTAGATCTATGAATGGTCAACAAAAGAAAATCTAGTGGGTGTGCATCCAACTTGCTTTCTCATGAAGACCTAGGGCATTTGAGGAAGCCCATCATAGGAATATACAAGCCAAGTTCTATAATGAAAAATTCCCACTAGTATAAAAATGACTACTTATGAGACTCACTACATGAGGAACAAGGTGCTACTTTGAAGCACAATATATGAGACTCACTACATGAAGAACAAGGTGCTACTTTGAAGCACAAGTGTGGAAAAAGATATAGTAGCATTGCCCTTTTTTATTTATTTATTTTTCTTTTCTATGGCCTTTCTTTTTTTTTCTTTTGTCCTTTCTTTTTTTTATTTGGGCAATGCTCTAATAATGATGATCATCACACTTCTATTGATTACAACATAAGGATTACAACTCGAAACTTAGAACAAGATATGACTCTATATGAATGCCTCCGGCGGTGTACCGGGATGGTGCAATGAATCAAGAGTGACATGTATGGAAAATAATGCATGGTGGCTTTGCCACAAATACGATGTCAACTACATGATCATGCGATGGCAATATGACAAAAGTAATGTATGTCATGATGATGATGGTGGAAGTTGCATGGCAATATATCTCGGAATGGCTATGGAAATGCCATGTTAGGTAGATATGGTGGCTGTTTTGAGGAACATATAAGGAGGTTTATGTGTGATAGAGTGTATCGTAACATGGGGTTTGCATGCACCGGCGAAGTTTGCACCAACTCTCAAGGTGAGAAAGTGCAATGCACGGTATCGAACAGGCTAGCAAAGGAGGAAAGGTGATAGTGTGTATAATCCATGGACTCAACATTAGTAAAAAGAACTCATATATTTATTGCAAAAATTTAGAAGTCATCAAAAATCAAGTACTACGCGCATTCTCCTAGGGGGATAGATTGGTAGGAAAAGACCATCGCTCGTCCCCGACCGCCACTCATAAGGATGCAAAAGCCAGGTACACTTCATGTTTCAAATTTGTTACACAACTTTAACCATACGTGCATGCTACGGGATTTGCAAACTTCAACACAAGTATTTCTCAAATTCATAATCACCCAACTAGCACGACTTTGATATTATCACCTCCATATCTCAAAACAATTATCAAGCATCAAACTTATCTTAGTATTCAATTCACTCAAAAGAAAGTTTCACATATCTTGAACACCAAGTATATTAACATTAAGAAAATTACCATGCTATTAATGACTCTCAAAATAATCTAAGTGAAGCATGAGATATCAATAGTTTCTTTAAAAAAATCCACCATCATGCTCTAAAAGATCTAAGTGAAGCACTAGAGCAAAAATTATCACGCTCAAAAGATATAAGTGAAGCACTATGAGCAAAACTATCAAGCTCAAAAGATATAAGTGAAGCACATGGAGTATTCTAACAAATTACAATTCATCTATGGCTCTCTCAAAAGATGTGTACAGCAAGGATGATTGTGGTAGACTAACAAGCAAAGCCACAAATAATACAAGACACTCCAAGCAAAACACATATCATGTTGGTGAATAAAAATATAGCTCCAAGTAAATTACCGATGGAAGTGGACGAAAGAGGGGATGCCTTCCGGGGCATCCCCAAGCTTTGAATTTTTGGTGTCCTTGGATTATCTTGGGGGTGCCATGGTCATCCCCAAGCTTAGGCTCTTTCCACTCCTTGTTCCATAATCCATCAAAAGAATTCACCCAAAACATGAAAACTTCACAACACAAAACTCAACAGAAATCTCGTGAGCTCCGTTAGAGAAAGAAAACAAAAGACTACTTCAAGGTACTGTAATGAACTCATTCTTTATTTATATTGGTGTTAAACCTACTGTATTCCAACTTCTCTATGGTTTATAAACTAATTTACAAGCCATAGATTCATCAAAATAAGCAAACAACACACGAAAAACAGAATCTGTCAAAAACAGAACAGTCTGTAGCAATCTGTAACTAACGAAAACTTCTGGAACTCTAAAACTTCTATCAAAATAGGAAGTCCTGGAAATTTTGTTTATTCATCAGCAGCAAAAAGAATCAACGCAAATGCACGTTCCTGTGATTTATCATAACTAAATTAGTGCATGCAAAGTTTCTGTTTTTCAGCAGAATCAAATCAACTATCATTGTAGGTTATCCTATAGGTTCTACTTGGCACAAACACTAAATTAAACATAAAACCACATCCAAAAAGAAGGTACATGGATTATTTATTCCTAAACAGAAGCAAAAACAAAAAACACAAAATAAAATTGGGTTACCTCCCAACAAGCGCTATCGTTTAACGCCCCTAGCTCGGCATAAAAGCAAGGATAGATCTAGGTATTGCCATCTTTGGTAGGCAATCCATAAGTGGCTCTCATGATAGATTCATATGGTAATTTTATTTTATTTCTAGGGAAGTGTTCCATACCCTTCTTTAAGGGAAATTGGAATCTAATATTCCCTTCCTTCATATCAATAATTGCACCAAACATTCTAAGGAAAGGTCTACCAAGAATAATAGGACATGAAGGATTGCAATCTACATCAAGAACGATAAAATCTACGGCACATAATTCCTATTTGCAACAATAAGAACATCATTGATTCTTCCCATAGGCTTTTTAATAGTGGAATCTGCAAGATGCAAGTTTAGAGAGCAATCATCAGAATCACGGAAATCTAGCAAATCACATAAAGTTTTGGGAATAGTAGAGACACTAGCACCCAAATCACACAAAGCATGAAACTCATAATCTTTGATTTTAATTTTAATAGTAGGTTCCCACTCATCATAGAGTTTTCTAGGGATAGAAACTTTCAACTCAAGTTTTTCTTCATAAGATTGCATCAAAGCATCAACAATATGTTCGGTAAAGGCCTTATTTTGACTATAAGCATGAGGAGAATCTAGCACGGATTGCAACAAGGAAATACAACCAATCAAAGAGCAATTTTCATAATTAAATTCCTTGATATCGAAACTAATGGGTTTAGCAACATCACGGTTTTTATTTATTTCAATCCCACTTTCATCAATTTCATCATCAAGATCTAGAAACTCCGAATTCTTAGAACGCCTTCTAGGTAAAGGAAGATAATCTTCAGATTCATCAAGATTCATATTGCAAAACAAAGATTTAATGGGGGACACATCAATAACTTTTAGATCTTCATCTTGATTTTCATAGGAATTCGGTTCAGCGGCCATCTTATTAACTAAGGTAGCTTGCATATCTGAAATTTCGGCGGTCATCTTTTCAAGACGACCAATTTGGGCCCTTATACCATCAAATTCTTTAGACATATCATCAAGTTCTTTATTCATATAACTCATAAAACCTTTTTGTTCCTTAAGCTCGTTTCCAAAGAAATTATTGTGCTCAAATTGCAAAACCATAAACTTTCTAACATTACTTTCGATTTCCTCTAGCCTTTTAAAGTGAAGGTCAACAAATCTAGGTAGAGCCATTGGAACAGATAAGCAAACTAACACACGAGCAAGCAGAAAGGCAACGGGAAAAAAACAAATGGGAAAGAGAGGAGGAGATTGGGAAAGAGAGGGCAAATAAAACGACAAGGGTGAAGTGGGGGAGAGGAAAATGAGAGGCAAATGACAAATAATGTAATGCGAGAGATAGGTATTGCGATGGGTACTAGGTATGGTTGACTTGCTTGCATGAGCCTCCCCAGCAACGGCGCCAGAAATTCTTCTTGCTACCTCTTGAGCACTGCGTTGGATTTCCCCGAAGAGTAGAGGATAATTCAGCAAAGTAGCGTAAGTATTTCCCTCAGTTTTTGAGAACCAAGGTATCAATCCAGTAGGAGACCACGCACAAGTCCCTCATACCTATACAAAACGATAGCAACTCGCAACCAACGCTTAGGGGTTGTCAATCCCTTCACGGTCACTTACGAGAGTGAGATCTGATAGAGATACTATTTTTGGTATTTTTGATTGATAGATGCAAAGTAAAAGTAAAGGCAAAGTAAAAACAAAGCAAGTAAATAAAGTGATAGAGATTGATATGATGAGAATAGAGCCGGGGGCCATAGGTTTCACTAGTGGCTTCTCTCAAGAGCATAAGTATTCTACGGTGGGTGAACAAATTACTGTTGAGCAATTGACAGAATTGAGCATAGTTATGAGTATATCTAGGCAATGATCATGTATATAGGCATCACGTCTGAGACAAGTAGATCGAAACGATTCTGCATCTACTACTATTACTCCACTCATCGACCGCTATCCGGCATGCATCTAGAGTATTAAGCTAAAAATAGAGTAACGTCGTAAGCAAGATGACATGATGTAGAGGGATAAATTCATGCAATATGATAAAAAAACCATCTTGTTATCCTTGATGGCAACAATACAATATGTGCATTGTTGCCCCTTCTGTCACTGGGTAAGGACACCACAAGATTGAACCCAAAGCTAAGCACTTCTCCCATTGCAAGAACTACCAATCTAGTTGGCCAAACCAAAAAGGATAATTCGAAGAGACTTGCAAAGATAACTCAATCATACATAAAAGAATTCAGAGAAGAATCAAATATTTTCCATAGATAATACTGGATCATAAACCCACAATTCATCGGTCTCAACAAACACACCGCAAAAAGAAGATTACATCGAATAGATCTCCACGAGTGAGGGGGAGAACATTGTATTGAGATCCAAAAGGAGAGAAGAAGCCATCTAGCTACTAGCTATGGACCCGAAGGTCTAAAGTAAACTACTCACACTTCATCGGAGGGGCTATGGTGATGATGTAGAAGCCCTCCGTGGTGGATGCCCCCTCCGACGGAGCTCCAGAACAGGCCCCAAGATGGGATCTCGTGGATACAGATGGTTGCGGTGGTGGAATTAGGTTTTTGGCTCCTGTTTTGATCGTACGAGGGTACGTAGGTATATATAGGAGGAAGGAGTACGTCGGTGGAGCTTCGAGGGGCCCATGAGGTAGAGGGGCGCGCCCAGTGGGGGCGCGCCCTCCACCCTCGTGACCGCCTCGTGGCTTTCTTGACGGAGGGTCCAAGTCTCCTGGATCTTATCTCATGAGAAAATCACGTTCCCGAAGGTTTCATTCCGTTTGGACTCCGTTTGATATTCCGTTTCTTTGAAACACTGAAAAGGCAAAAAAACAGCAATTCTGGGCTGGGCCTCCGGTTAATAGGTTAGTCCCAAAAGTAATATAAAAGTGGAAAATAAAGCCCAATATAGTCCAAAACAGTAGATAAAGTAGCATGGAGCAATCAAAAATTATAGATACGTTGGAGACGTATCAGCTCTCTGTCCCGAAAGTCCTCCCTTTATTTTTTCTAGGTCAAACTGACCTATATACCAGAAGATGGGGACCAAAGGTGGGCTGGGCTGAGAAAAACCCACCAGGGCGCGCCTGGGGGGCCTGGCACGCCTTGGTGTCTTGTGCTCACCAGGTGGCCCCCTCAGGTAGTTATTTGCTCCATTATTTTTTATATATTCCAAAATAATTCTTTGTAAATTTTCAACTTATTTGGAGTTGTGCAGAATAGGTAACTCTGACTTAGCTTTTTCAGGTCCAGAATTCCAGCTGTCAACATTCTCCCTCTTTGTGTAAACCTTGCATATTATGAGAGAAAAGGCATTATAATTAATCCATAAAGCATTATTATGCATAACATTATAAATGACCATAGGAAAACATGATGCAAAATGGGCGTTTCAATAAGAATGGATCATTTCTAGAGAAGGATTTTCTTTTGAAAGAAGTGAGTGGGAGGAAAGTAGAACTTGATGAGGTAGTTGTACCTTCTCTCGAATTGGTAGTAGCACATCAGACAAAACCGTTCCCATGATGCCTACACCAACTAGAGAAGAAGTTAATGATGATGATCATGAAACTTCTGATCAAGTTACTACCGAACCTCGTAGGTCGACCAGAACATGTATCGCACCAGATTGGTACGGTAATTCTATACTGGAAGTCAGGTTGTTAGACAATGGCGAACCAACGAACTATGAAGAAGCTATGTTATCTGACAAATGGTTTGAGGCCATGAAATCTGAGATAGGATCCATGTATGAGAACAAAGTGTGTACTTTGGTGGACTTGCCCGATGATCGGCAAGCCATTGAGAATAAATGGATTTTGGAGAAGAAGACGGACGCTGATGGTAATATCGTTGTCTACAAAGCTTGACTTGTTGCGAAAGATTTCTGACAAGTTCAAGGGGTTGAGTATGATGAGACTTTCTCACCCGTAGTGATGCTTAAGTCTGTCTGAATTATGTTAGCAAGTGCCGCATTTTTATGATTATGAAATCTGGCAAATGGACGTCAAAATGGCATTCCTTAACGGGTTTCTTAAAGAAGAGTTGTATATGATGCAACCAGAAGGTTTTGTCGATTCTAAAGGTGCTTGTCGGAATCAGGACTCCGCGGACCCGAACGAGGTTCGAACTCTGGGGCGTGTGCGAAGATCTACCCCAGCCTCGGCCTCAAGCTTATTAACTCATGGCATGGACTCGTTGAGTTCGTGCCAGCGGGGGAGGAGATGAACACAGAGATTTACCCAGGTTCGGGCCACCTTGCGGTGTAAAACCCTACTCATGCTTTGTGGTGGATTGGCCTCGCGAGGAGGATGAGGAACAACAAGTATGGTCGATGAGCTGCCTCACGAGAGCTCAGGGGGTGAGAATGGATCCGACCCCCTTTGCCATCGAGACTAGCCTATACTTATAGTGGCCTTGGTCCTCTTCCCTCATAGCTTAGGCAGGAAGGTATACCAGAACGACCAATTTGAAAGGGGACAGGAAGTACATCTTATCCTGACGAAAGGTGGTCTTCGCCTGCAAAGCATCTGGTCATGACGCAACAGTGGGCTCGGCGATGACATCCGCCCTGCCGAGCTCGTGGTCTTGGTCTTGTTGCTTCGAAATGGAGACCTTTGGGGGATCCATTGGGAACCCGCGTACGTCCCTACGTCCTTAGAACCAAAGAGGAAACTGTCCACTTCTACGCCCGCTGGGGCCCGCCTAGCCTTGGCCATCATGGATTACATCATCGAGAGCCTCATGAGGCTGGGTACGTGCATAGGAATCTCCGCTCCTCAGGAGGCATGATCGGGGAGCTGCTCCTTAGGAGGTCTTGGCATCGCTCACCTCGCGAGGCAGGGCCCTCATGAATGTCTTGTCGTTTGGGTCTTGTAGTTGGGCAGAACTGGGCCGTTGATGAGGCCGCACGCTAGGTTGCAGGTAGGCAAGTCTGGGTACCCTCGATCCTAGAACACCGACAGTAGCCCCCGGGCCCAAGGCGCTCTTGGGCTTGCTTCTAGGTGAAGGAAGCAAGGGAAGGGAGAAGAGACACAAGCCCAAATTGCATGTGGGCCAGGCTTGACGCGTGGCACGCGACAGGACTCAGACGTATCCACTTCCCCACGTCACGTCAGCAACTTCCTGGGTTGACAAAAGACTGGCCCGCGCTACAGGTCCATCATTGCTCGAATGCGAAGGGACACCGATTGGCTTTCTCTGCTCGTCAATAAGAAGGTGAGGGGAGCGAAGTCTTGAACTCATCTTTGCCTTTTTTGCTCCTCCATTCCACACACCCACCACAGCAGCAATGGCCTTGGTGAGAAGGTTTTTTGCCACCGAGAAGGGGAAGGAACCGCGGGAGGAGCCGGAGTTGCCCCCACCAAAGAGAGGGCGCGACCGCCCTCACAAGAACACCATAACACTCGCAGCGTCCCCTCTCCGGCGCGAGCGCGCTCCGCTAGGGGTCCGCGTTGCCTCCAGCAGTCGTGGGAAGGGTCCTTCCCACGAAAGCACCCATGGAATCCACAGAGGCCGAGGCTGAGGGGGAAGGCACGCGGTGGCCACCCGACCACCTTGCCCGCGGGCCCGCTCGGACGACAGGGCCCGTGAGTTCGTGATGTGGATGGAGCGTCCGCTCAGCACTTGGATCCAGCTCCCCCGCTCCTTCGCAGAGGAGCTTCTGGCCGGAGGACCTTTTGTGTTGTGGCTGTAGCCCGACGGTTGCTGCCACCGGTCATCATGGGCAGAGGTCGAGGTTACCTCCTCAGGCCTGGTGTACCTCAACAGCGGGTGGCAGACATTCGCCTGTGCCAACGGCTTGAAGGGGAGGCACACCCTCCCCTTCAAGTACGAAGGGGCGGAAATGCTCTTTGTCATGGTCTTTGGGGAGGACGGAGGGCGCCTAGGGTGTTGCCTGGAGGACGATAGCAGTGGCGGCGACCACCTCTCCTACGATGATGACCATCATGGCAGTGACGTCCTCGGCGGTGAACTTGCCCTTGTCAATGGCCACGACACCTCCAGAAGTGGCGGTACCTCCTCTGGGGTGAGCTCGAGCGATGATAACTACGACAAGCCACCGCGCCGAAATCAAGGAGGAGGAGGACTTCCACTAGGCGTCGTGATGTTGGAGCCCGCGTCTTAGGGGCCGAGGTCCTCAGGAGGCCACTTGTTTTATCTTTTATTTCCTGCACCGGAAATCATGAAGAGCCCCGCGGGGGTGTGTAACGAACTATGGTGCTCGCGCCTTTAAATTAGTGTTTCCCGCCCATGCTCTTTAATCATATTAGCATTTCTCATTCGGGCACGAGTCCCCTTCCAGCCTCTCGATAGCTTAGAGCTCTATGTCAGATCGTGGTGCCACGTGCAGGGCCAAGAGACGAGCGGGTGAGGTCTAGTAGGAGCTCATGAGGCGCTCCTCATGAGGCCCCTATTCTTAATGATTGCTTTGAGATTTGTAATAATTTTGGCCATGTTAGTTTTGAGCATTGTGTGCATGATTCGAATCGCGTGGCTCATGAGCTGGCTAGAAGGGCTAGGGTTGATCCTCCAGGTGTGTGGACGGACAATCCTCCCTCTTTTATTCGTAGCCTTATTTTGGATGATTTGTCGTTATTTGAGATGAAATAAAACTAGCCATGATGGCATTTCCTCAAAAAAAAAGGTTGCGAGAGTCCAGAAAGAGCATTAATGGTAAGGTTAACAATAGATATGAATACGATAACTTAGCTTGGTGCGCTCATGGCCTCGGTGGGCTCCTGCATCACGGGGGCGCGCTTCTCCAGGGTTTTTGCTCCTACGTGTGCTTCCTGCTCCGACAATGATGCTCCTGGAGCGTCGAAGTATCCGATGAAGCTTGTCTGGGGGCTTGATCCTCACGGGCCGGACCGTTCCGGAGGTTCGTGAGTGCTCGAGATCTCTTGAGGTAACTCTACGAGGCGTCAGGCCCTTCCTTGACGCCCATCCTGCGTCTAGAGCCCCCAAGCAAGGGTTAGTCCTTGCCGGTATGCACGGGGCAAGGTGCCTGGCAAGGCGAGGTGGCGAGCACTCCTGAAGCCAAGGGCCGGAGGCGCTGTGCACCTGCTGTCTCGCTCAACAGCGTCGCGCGAGGTATTTGGCGCCAAAGCCTTGGCAAGGTGTGCGCACTAGCGGACCCACAGCTGTTGTGGCCTGGGTCCTTAACGCCGATGGGGCTTTCCCAAGTGTATACACCGTGCCTAGCCTCCGCCGCGGGTCACGCGGGAGGGAGCCATAGGCAGCCTCCATTTCTCAAAAGACAAGAGACAAGAAAGGAAACACCAAAAGAAGAAAATCCCGACCCGTTTCGAACAATGAGACAAAAAAATTTAAATTCATTCTAAGAAACTACAAATTCGGTTACAAGAGAGGATGGTCAAAAAGGCCGCGTCCGGCGCTTATACTAGTCTTCTCGCTAGCGCGGAGCATGTGGACACCACTTGTGCATGGAAATAGTCGTTGTTTGACCATTGCCGGCAGCGCGGAGCATGGGGATTCCACTTGGGCATGGGTGGGAGCTCCCGCGAGGCCACAAAACAGCGCACTGGGAGACTTCGGGGTGTGTACGGCCCCACTCATTATTACGTGAGAGTGTCACAGGTAGAACTTGCGGAGGTGCTAGATGTTCAAGGCATTCTTGCTGGGGACCCCGTCCTCCGTCTCCAGGCACGCGGACCCAGGCCTGGAGATGCGGGCAACCCTAAACGGGCCCTCCCACATGGGAGAGAGCTTATGAAGGCCCTCCCTGGAGAGAACCTACCTCAGGACGAGGTCTGCAACTTCGAGGGTCTGGGGGCTGATGTTGCGACAGTGGTAGCGCCATAATGCCTGCTGGTGCCTTGCGGCCTGGAGAGAGGCTTGGCGGCAGGCCTCCTCTCCCAGCATAAGATCCGTCCCCCGTGAGACATCCTGACGCGCCTCTTCAAACCCCAAGACCCGCGGGAAATGATGCTTGATCTCGAGCGGGAGAACTGCCTTGGCCCCATAGATGAGGAAGAATGCAGTTTCACCGGTGGGCTTAGTCGCGGTGGTGCGGACGGACCACCATACAGATTGTAGCTCATCGAGCCAACCCCTGCCGTAGGCCTCAAGCTTCTTATTGAAGCTTCTGGCCTTGAGGCCCCTCAGGACCTGCGTGTTGGCATGCTCAGCCTGGCCGTTTCTCCTCAGGTGAGCTACCGAAGCGTAACATATCTATGTTCCAAGGTTAACACAATATGACCTAAAAAGATTACTGTGAACTGAGAGTCGTTGTTAGTGATGATGCGGTGGGGGACACCAAACCGTCTCACGAGGCCCTTGATGAACTTGATGGTCGATCCTGCGGGGATGGTGTGCACCGGCTCCACCTCCGCCCACGTGGTAAACTTGTTGATGGCAACGTAGAGGTAGCGGTAGCCGCCAGCTGCCCTAGGGAACAGGCCCAGTAGGTCCAACCCCCAGATCGCGAAAGACCACGAGAGAGAGACGGTCTGGAGCCCCTGCGCCGGCTGATGGATCTGTTTGGCATGGAACTCGCAGGCCTCACTGGATCGAACCAGCTCGGTGGCGTTGTGGAGCGTCGTTGGCTAGTAGAACCCACTGCGGAACACCTTTCCATGAGGGTGTGCACCGACGAATGGTGCCCGCAATCTCCCCCATGGATATCCTCAAACAGCTCACGCCAATGATCTTCTGAAATGCACCTTAGCGAGATGTCGTTGGGGCGCCTTCCGTACAGCTTGTCATCCCGCAAGCAGTAGGTGGTGGCCTGGCGGGCCACACGCTCTGCGTCCTCCTCCTTCTCAAGGAGGGTGCCATGGAGTAACTACGCCTTGAACTCATGGGTCCAGTTGCCCTCCAGAGGCTCCATCACTAGGCGGGGGCCCATGGTTGGGCCGCGGGCTAGGGCACCTGCGTGTGGCGTGAGGGGCAGCTCCTCCTAAGGCATCATCTTTCCTGGCGTCTGGGGCATGGCTGGAGGTCTGAAGAGCCTTTCTTCAAAGACACCAGGGCTCTGGGGGCTCGCGGCGTGATTCCTGCTTGGCGATGTCATCTGCCTCTTTGTTCGCGCCCCTCGGGACGTGCTGCAATTCCAAGCCCAAGAATTGTTTCTCGATTTTACGTACCTCCTGTAGGTATGCCACCATGTACTCGTCCTTCGACTTGTACTCCTTGTTGGATAATTTCATGAGGAGCTGGGAGTCGCCCTTGATGGTGAGGCACTTGACCCCCATGGTGGTCGCTGCTTTGGGCCCAACGATCAAGCCCTCGTAGTTCGCGATGTTGTTGGATACCTTCTTGCCACGTTGAAAGCATAGTGTGATGGTGTAGTAGAGCTTATCGTTGGTCAAGGAAATGAGCATGACACCGGCTCCTGCGCCTTGCCGCGTGAAAGCTCCATCGAAGTGCATGACCCAGCCATCGGGCGCTTCGTCGCCTGGCACCAAGGATCGGTCCTCATGCAGCTCTTGGTCGCATACATCCGTCCACTCTGCCAAAAAGTCGGCGAGCGCCGCTCACTTGATTACCCTGGTTGTGCTGAACTCCAGCTGGAACTCCTGCGGCTCGATGTTCCACTCGGCGACCCTACCGGGAGCGTTAGGGCTATGCAATATCCTCTCCAGGGGGTATGCGGACATGACCTTGATGGGTTGGCCCTGGAAATTGTGGCGCAGCTTCCTTGAGGTGACCAGGAGTGGGAGGAGGAGCTTCTGTTGCGTAGGGTAACGCACGCGCGTCCCGAAGCACTATGCTGATGAAGTACACCGGGTGCTCAATGAGGCGTGGGACATCGGCGGAGTCTTGCTCCGCGTGAGGTTTGCGGGGCTTTGGGATCTTGTCGGGCGACAGGGGGCGGAGCCTCTGGCGGCACCGTCCTGAGGTGATGAGGGCCCGGAAGACTTCAGGGCCCCACACAGGCTGGGGGATTTCCTCGAGCGTCGTCATGCTCCTCTTGAATCACTACGAGCGCAGCGCTGGTTGAATGCGGGGTGGCTGCTACATAACGCACCAGGGGATCGTGAGAGCGGGGCGCCACCACGATGGGTGGGCTCATGAGGTATCTTTTGAGGTCCTCGAAAGCTGCCTCCACCTTAGGGGTCCACTCAAAGGGGCCTTTTCTCTTCATCAACTTGAAGAACGACAGTGCATGCTCGCCCAACTTAAATATGAAGCACCCCAAGGAGGTCACACATCCCGCCAGCTTCTGCATTTCCTTGATGGTTTTTGGGCGGGCGCACCTTCTCGATAGCCTTGACCTCCTCTTGGTTCGCTTCTATTCCCCGGTTCAAGATAAGGAAACCGAGCAGCTTGCCGGATGGGACCCCAAAAACACACTTCTTAGGGTTGATCCTGATTTTTATCCTGCGCAGGTTGGTGAACGTTTCCTCGAGGTCCTCGATCAGGGTCATCACCTTACGCGATTTGAACAGGATGTCGTTGAAGTATGCCTCCACGTTTCTCCCCAGTTGCGGCCCCAGCAAAATGTGCATGAGCCCCTGGAAGGTGGCGCCGACGCTCCTCACCTCGAAGGGCATGCAGGTGAATCAGTACACAACGCATGATGAGATGAAGGTTGTCTTCTCAACATCTTCAGCCACCATCTTGATTTGGTGGTAGCCCGAGAACACACCTAGGAAACACAGCAGAGCACACTCCATGGTGGAGTCCACAATCTGGTGGATTCGCTGTAACACCCCGGATGTAACTTTCCATAATTGTAAGTCCAACTCTTGCCATTTCCGGCTATGTGATATGTTATTTCCTCCGTGGTTGGGTTTTTTTCTCTTGTTTTGCATTTTGTTCATGTCATGCATCTCATCTCCTAGCATCATGCGTATTGCATCTGCATGTTTTCATAAAGCTTGCATTCGTTCGTTGTTGACGCGTTCCCCCCTTGCCTTCATTATCCCTTTCGAGACCAATCGTTCATTTGTTGTTCGACCATTTGAGCCTCTTTGCATAGCCACCGACCACCTCCGCAACCTAGTCCGAAAACTTCTCCCGGACTTGACCCGGGCTGTCATGACCAATGGGTCCGGATCATCTCCAAATATCTATAAAACATCTCTGTTTCTTATTTAGACTTTCCTAACCTATCTTTTCTCGATCATCAGATTTTGATCGGATGATCCAACTCCTCTCTTTTCCCATATATATATAGTCTACCCCTAGTCCATTTTGGACCGAACACTATTTTCTAGGGATCCTCCTCCCTGCCGCCACTCCATCTAGTTCCCCTCGGGATCACCATCGAACCAACCAACGCCTCCCCTGCCCTCCTCCTTGTTTTCCCCATCGACCCAATCCCCTAGCACCGCCACCATCTTCCCCTTGTTTTCAGTGCCACCCAATCAGCACTGCAGCCGCTCCTGTCCGATCAATCCTATCGATCCAGCCACAACCTCCTTCCTCGATCCAACCAGCAACCCCGACCTCTCCCTCTCAGATCAACCCCGCGCTCGATCCCGAATGGATCAAGGCGCCCACAACCCCTCTAGATTCATCCCGGGACCAACCAGCTCGCCCCGAGGCTCCTCACCGGAGTAGCAGCAGCAGCCGGCGACCGGCGCCTCCGCCTCACCCTCGCGACCGCGCCGCCTCCCATGAACGTTGTCGGCGACCACCTTCAGCAAGACCCCCGTGCCCCTGCCTCTCCTTTCCCCTTCCTTCCCTTCTCCCTCTCTCACCTGCTCTCTTTGTCCGTGTAATAGGGAGCCCCGAGGAGGTTGCGCCGGCCATCCTCGCCTCTCGCGCCCCGTCGTCGTCGTCCTTGAGCTCCTCAACCCGTTCCCGCCTACCTCGCCGCCGGTGAGTTGTCGCCATTCAACAAGGCCCCCTCTCGGCCTCCCCGTTCCCTTCCCCGATTTGTCTCTCTCTGAAATTTTCTCCCTCGTTGAACAGAGGATAGGTGTTGCCTTCTTCAGCTCCGCCCGCAAGCCGTCGCCGGACCAGCCTCCATCGGCCTCCGTTCAGCACGTCGCCGCCGGGATCTGCTCGCCACCTCGCTGATCCGCCGCCTCCATGCTACCGAGGCCCCGCCACCAAGTCCCAGCACGCGCCCGCGAAGACTCTGCTTCCAGTGCGCCGCTTTGTTCGTTCTCTGCCGCATCAACCGTTGACCGCGAGCGTCGGCTGGGTCACAGCCGCGCCAGGCCCTTCCAGCCTCCCTCTCCACCGACCGGCCTCAAGGCCCAACGTGAGAAGCTCCCCCAGCCTAGTTTGCCTCAGATTCAGCCTGCATACATTTTTTTCCAGATCTGCAAATTTAGCTATTAACCCAGGATTTACAGTTTTGCAGAAAAACCCATAAGCATCATGCATATAATAACTCATGAACCGTGCATCGGATTAAAATGATTTAAACATGTAAAATGCTTAGAATTTTGTGTAGATTAATAATATGCCACTTTCATCCATGTTTAAAATGTTAAAAAATGTTGTTTGTTTAAATTTGCTCAAATGACATGTTAAAATGATTTATTTCATAACTAAATAACCATAGCTCGGTTTTAAATAAACTTTATATGTAAATGGGGTGGGAAAATGCCTAGTTTAACACGGTGCACTTTATTTTGCTGTTTAACAACAATAAAATATGTTTTAGGGCAGAACAGTACCAAATTAGAAATATGCATATGGGGATTTTCCAGAATTGTTGTTTGTTGTTTCCGGCCTCATTTAAACTTGCTTTGATGTATTGCTCTTGTATGCATCATCTCTTTCCATGAGTAGCCTCATATAGCCTTTGTCATGCATCATGTTTGGTTGTGCATCATGCCATGTCTATGTGTTGTGTGTTTACCTTGTTGTTTGCTTCTTTCCGGTTGTGCTTCTTCTCGTTTGTTCCTGTTTCGTTGCGATTGTTAGGATTCATTCGTCTACGCTTGGTTTGTCTTCGTGGCTTCATCTTCTTCATGGACTCGTTCTTCTTCCTAGCGGGATTTCAGGCAAGATGACCATCACCTTGGGTCTCATTACTATCATTGCTATGCTAGTTGCTTCGTTCTATCGCTATGCTGTGCTACCTATCACTTGCTTATCAAGCCTCCCAATTTGCCATGTCAGCCTCTAACCTTTTCACCCTTCCTAGCAAACCGTTGCTTGGCTATGTTCCCGCTTTGATCAGCCCCTCTTATAGCGTTGTTAGTTGCAGGTGAAGTCGAAGATTGCTCCATGATGGACAGTATTATGTTGGGATATCACAGTATCTCTTATTTAATTAATGCACCTATATATACTTGGTAAAGGGTGGAAGGCTCGGCCTTATGCCTGGTGTTTTATTCCACTCTTGCCGCCCTAGTTTCCTTCATACCGGTGTTATGTTCCTTGATTTTGCGTTCCTTATGCGGTTGGGTGATTTATGGGACCCCCTTGACAGTTCGCTTTGAATAAAACTCCTCCAGCAAGGCCCAACCTAGGTTTTACCATTTGCCTACCTAAGCCTGTTTCCCTTGGGTTTACGGAGCCCGACGGTCATCTTTATTTAACCCCCCCCCCCCCGGGCCAGTGCTCCTTCGAGTGTTGGTCCGAAATGGGCAGACTGCGGGGCCACCATGGGGAAACTCGAGGGCTGGTTTTACTCGTAGGCTGACCTATCCGGTGTGCCCTGAGAACGAGATATGTGCAGCTCCTATCGGTATTTGTCGGCACATTGGGCGGCTTTGCTGGTCTTGTTTTACCATTGTCGAAATGTCTTGTAAACCGGGATTCCGAGACTGATCGGGTCTTCCTGGGAGAAGGAATATCCTTCGTTGACCATGAGAGCGTGTGATGGGCTAAGTTGGGACACCCCTGCAGGGTATAAACTTTCGAGAGCCGTGCTCGTAGTTATGTGGCAGATGGGAATTTGTTAATGTCCGGTTGTACATAACTTGACACTTGACTTAATTAAAACGCATAAACCGCGTGTGTAGCCATGATGGTCTCTTCTCGGCGGAGCCCGGGAAGTGAACACGGTTTTTGGGTTATGTTTGAACGTAAGTAGTTCCAGGATCACTTCTTGATCACTTCTAGCTTCTCGACCGTTCCGTTTGTTTCTCTTCTCACTCTTATTTGCGTATGTTAGCCAACAGATATGCTTAGTCGCTGCTGTAACCTCACCACTTATTCTTTCCACACCCGTTAAGCTTTGCTAGTCTTGATACCCATGGTAATGGGATTGCTGAGTCCTCATGGCTCACAGATTACTACAACAACAGTTGCAAGTATAGGTTATGCGATGATCTTGATGCGAGAGCGATGTTACTTGTTTTGGAGTTCTTCTTCTTTTTCTTCATTGTTTAGGGGATAGGTTCCAGGTCGGCAGCCTGGGCTAGCAGGGTGGATGTCGTTTGAGCTTCTGTTTGTGTTTCATCCGTAGTCGAATGTTGATCTTATGTATGATGTATTGATGTATTCATGTGGCATTGTTTGCCTCTTGTATGTATCCCCAACTATTATGTAATGGTATGATATAATGATATCCACCTTGCAAAAGCGTCTCCAATATGCGCTTCTATCCTTGGTTGGACCTTCGAGTTCCTTTAGGATAGGGTCGCATATTGGGCGTGATAAGTTGGTATCAGAGCCTCGGCCGACCATAGGAGCCCCCTTAATTGTTGGTCATTGTTGAGTCTAGAAGAAAACTATTTTGAGTCTTAGGATTATATATATCGAAGAGTAGGATTCTTTTTACTCCTCGGCCCCCTCCATCGCTCTGGTGAGGACTCTCGATGTAGATGTTTTTTCTTTCCTCTCCTTAATTTTTCACAAATTTATTTTTAGGATCACGTGGGTATCTTGGGATCGTTTCGATATTCTTGTGACGAGAACATTGTTCTTGGTGCCTCCTGACATTTAGGGGTTGTGGCAGTGTCCCGGGGAGTTGAGCTCTGAGGTGTTGTCGTCACAATTTTATCGTTGTAGTTCTGGAATACCTTAGTTTTGCCGACATGGAAAATCTCTTTTATGCAGTTGTTCGTGAGATAACCTCGATGCCACCCTGTACTGGGGAGTTCGGGAGTATTGCCATAGCTCGTATAACAGATGCTTTTTGAAGGTTGAGGTACACGATTTTCGGAGTTTTTCTTGGTTATGTGTTGACGGATGGATACAGCTGGATGTAGGGATTGTTAGTTTGGGTGAGATATTATGCTTCCGCTGTATCCCCAACACCAGATTGCATAAGCAGAAAGTTTCGGGAGTTTATAGGTGGTAATTCAAGTAGCTCCTAGAATATCTTTCCGACAGATGCTTGATATGGGATTGGGTAAATCTCTATCATATGTATTTCTTCTGGCTTATTTCTGCAAGCCAATCCTTTGTTTTATTTTGATCTGTGGTATTTGAGTTGCTTCGATGTAAAATGTGTATTCCATACCTTTTCGGTGTTCTCATATTTCTATGGGAGTGCTAATCCTTCTTGATCATCGAGGTCGTCATGCTAATTCTTTTCCAACCGGCGTGCTTCTCTTCAAGTGGATCCGATCATTTCAACATTTGTGAGATCAATTCTAAGTTTTCTCAATGATATCCGTTTCATCCGTCCCCGAGTTGCCTTTGTTTTTCCACCCTCCCACCCTTTTTCTTCAAGGACTCAGATATCTTAATCATGTATCCTTTTATTTGTGGGAAGTCTCTTCATTCTTTTCTTTCAATGTTCTTATCCGGTGATTTCCCATGAAGATGCTCAACAGTTTCAAGTTCATCATCCTTCATTGTTGTTTCTTTGCTGGTGGATCCAATTCAAGCTTTCGATATTCATCATATTCCTTTCCTCGCTTCTAATGCTTTCCCATGTCGATGCACCTCTTAATCATTCACTTCTTCCTATTCATTTGATCTGGAGTGCTGAAGATATCTCAGAAGACTTGTGTTTCCATTCTCAATCCGTTCAAGATATTTCGAGGTTGTTATCTCATTCAAGCCATTTAATTCAACCGGTGCAACTTCTCTTTAAAATTGTTCAATGGTGTTTTCTTTTGAGTGGGCCCTAACCCACATGTCTTTTCCAAGGATCTTACCTGACTCTTCTAATTATTCCGGAGCTATTCCAAATTCTTTCCAAGTGTGACGTAAGAATGGATCCCATTAGTCACATGCCTTCTCCAAGATCTCTTTCAAATTCTTTTGATTGCTGGCTCAGCCTCTTCGCTTCCCATTCTCCCGGAGTATCTAAACAATTTTTGGTGTTGTTTCCTCGTCGTCATTTCAAGATATAAGAAGAGTTTTTCCTCTAAATCTTGCATGTTCTCTCAAAGATTCGTGGTTCTAGTTCTATATTATCCTCTCAAATTATTCCATTTGTCAAATATTCTTTTCTTAACCATCCAGAGTATGTCAGGAGTTGTTTTTCCATTTCTTTTCATCGGAGGCCATCATTCCAGTTATCGTTCTCTATTTTTCCCAGCGCTTCGTTCAAATGTTCTTTAATCAGCTCGAGTTCTTCCCGTTCCCTTGTATCTAAATCACCTCAAGCATATTTGTTCTTCTAATTCTCCCCGGTGATTCATTCTCTTTCATCAGTCATTTTTGAATTTTTACGGTGGTTCATTCAAGATTCCTCTTCCTTTGTTATCATACAAATTCATTCGTTGTGTCTGAATCCCACCGGTGGTTCCATCAATACCTTCTCAAGTTTGCGCTATCTCTATCCTTAATCCCTCAAGAAGAATAAGTAGTATGCCAAATCCGTTGCTTGTCATCAATTTAAATTGGTGAAGGATACACATAACATAATTCTTATTATTGTTTCATCCAAGTGATCTAGTTTCTTCTTTCCAGAGTTATTCATCATGTCACATTTCTCGGTTTGAGATGCTTCATCTTTTCTTTTCCTGAGTTCCAAGTTTTCCGCATTATCGTCGCGAAGCTCCATCTAAATCATTGCAAGGCTTCACCTTGTGTTTTCAACTTCTCTTTCTTTTTATCATCCTTTTATTACCGGAGTTCTTCATGGAGGCTCTACATGGTGGTTCGTCAAGGATTCCTTTCATTCTTCAATTGTTCTTCAAGATTTCTCTCAGAGTTATGACCCGCCAAGCTATACTCTAAAATAAACGTGGTGCACAACACATGTTTTGTTTTGAGGAGTTCAAGCATTTTTCATATTGCATCCGAAGTGCAATTCTTCCTACCTTAAGTTTTGAGGCGGTGTTATGTCATTCTTTATAATTTTCCTTCTTGTTTCATGATTCACAAGTTGTCGGGAATAAGATATTGTGAAACCATCATTTTCTCTTCGATCATGAAATGTTTCAACCCATATTAATCTCTTCGTTGGAGTTATCTTGTGTCATATTTCACCTAAAGCCTTCCCTAAGGAATATTGCTTTTCTGGTGCTTATCAATGATCCAAGTTTTATCCTCTCCTCTCGGCGAAAGCAGTTTTCATCTCGTCGTTGATCTCAAACAAGCAATTGTTTTTCGTTAGTGGCAGAATTACACCTCAAGTGTTGAGATGTTTCCATAAGCCCACTACAAGTTTATTCATTTCGTTGTTGGTTTTCCAACAACTCCGTTCTAACCTTCTCGGAAGGGTGCTTTCCAAGCTCGTTTGTCGTTGAAGTTGGCATTTTCTTCTCCATTCTGTTATTCCAATGATCTATTGATACGTCTCCAACGTATCTATAATTTCTGATTGCTCCATGCTACTTTATCTACTGTTTTGGACTATATTGGGCTTTATTTTCCACTTTTATATTACTTTTGGGACTAACCTATTAACCGGAGGCCCAGCCCAGAATTGTTGTTTTTTGCATTTTTCAGTATTTCGAAGAAACAGAATATCAAACGGAGTCCAAATGGAATGAAACCTTCGGGATCATGATTTTCCAACCGAACGTGATCCAGGAGACTTGGACCCTACTCCGAGCAGTGCCCGAGGAGGTCACGAGGGTGGAGGGCGCCCCCCTGGGCGCGCCCCCCTACCTCGTGGGCCCCTCGGAGCTCCACCGACGTACTCCTTCCTCCTATATATACCTATGTATCCCCAAACGATCAGAACAGGAGACAAAAACCTAATTCCACCGCCGCAACCTTCTGTATCCACGAGATCCCATCTTGGGGCCTATTCTGGAGCTCCGCCGGAGGGGGCATCCACCATGGAGGGCTTCTACATCATCACCATAGCCCCTCCGATGAAGTGTGAGTAGTTTACTTCAGACCTTCAGGTCCATAGCTAGTAGCTAGATGGCTTCTTATCTCTTTTTGGATCTCAATACAATCTTCTCCCCCTCTCTCATGGAGATCTATTCGATGTAATCTTCTTTTTGCGGTGTGTTTGTTGAGACCGATGAATTGTGGGTTTATGATCCAGTATTATCTATGGAAAATATTTGATTCTTCTCTGAATTCTTTTATGTATGATTGAGTTATCTTTGCAAGTCTCTTCGAATTATCCTTTTTGGTTTGGCCAACTAGATTGGTAATTCTTGCAATGGGAGAAGTGCTTAGCTTTGGGTTCAATCTTGCGGTGTCCTTACCCAGTGACAGAAGGGGCAGCAAGGCACGTATTGTATTGTTGCCATCGAGGATAACAAGATGGGTTTTTTATCATATTGCATGAATTTATCCCTCTACATCATGTCATCTTGCTTACAGCATTACTCTATTTTTACTTAATACTCTACATGCATGTTGGATAGCGGTCGATGAGTGGAGTAATAGTAGTAGATGCAGAATCGTTTCGATATACTTGTTTTGGACGTGATGCCTATACACATGATCATTGCCTCGATATACTCATAACTATGCTCAATTCTGTCAATTGCTCAACAGTAATTTGTTCACCCACCGTAGAATAGTTATGCTCTTGAGAGAAGCCACTAGTGAAACCTATGGCCCCCGGGTCTATTCTCATCATATCAATCTCTACCACTTTATTTACTTTCGTTGTTTTTACTCTGCCTTTACTTTTTACTTTGCATCTATCTATCAAAATACCGAAAATATTATCTCTATCAGATCTCACTCCCCTAAGTGACCATGAATGGATTGACAACCCCTAAGTGTTGGTTGCGAGTTGCTATCGTTTTGTGTAGGTACAAGGGACTTGTGCGTGGTCTCCTACTGGACTGATACCTTGGTTCTCAAAAACTGAGGGAAATACTTACGCTACTTTGCTGCATCATCCTCTCCTCTTCGGGGAAATCCAACACAGTGCTCAAGAGGTAGCAAGAAGAATTTCTGGCGCCGTTGTCGGGGAGGCTCACGCAAGCAAGTCAACCATACCAAGTACCCATCGCAATCCCTATCTCTCACATTACATTATTTGCCATTTGCCTCTCGTTTTCCTCTCCCCCACTTCACCCTTGCCGTTTTATTTGCCCTCTCTTTACCAATCTCCTCTCTTTCCTGTTTGCCTTTTTCCCTTTGCCTTTCTGTTTGCTTGTGTGTTGGATTACTTGTTGCCATGGCGCAAGATAATACCAAATTGTGTGATTTCTCGAATACCAATAATAATGATTTCCTTAGTACTCCGATTGCTCCTCTTAATAATGATGAGTCTTGTGAAATCAATACCGCTTTGTTGAATCTTGTTATGAAAGATCAATTCGCCGGCCTTCCTAGTGAAGATGCCACTACTCATCTAAACAATTTTGTTGATTTGTGTGATATGCAAAAGAAGAAAGATACGGATAACAATATTGTCAAATTGAAGTTATTTCCGTTTTCACTTAGAGATCGTTCTAAAGTTTGGTTTTCATCTTTGCCTAAAAATAGTATTGATTCTTAGAACAAGTGCAAATATGCTTTTATCTCTAAGTATTTTCCTCCCGCTAAGATTATAACTCTTAGGAACGATATCATGAATTTTCAACAACTTGATCACGAGCATGTTGCCTAATCTTGGGAAGGAATGAAATTAATGCTTCACAATACTCATGGTTTGAATTTATGGATGATCATACAAAATTTTTATGCCGGATTGAATTTTGCTTCTAGAAATCTTTTAGACTCGGCCGCGGGAGGCACTTTTATGGAAATTACGTTAGGGGATGCTACCAAATTGCTTGATAATATTATGGCTAATTATTCTCAATGGCACACCGAAAGATCTTCTAGTAAGAAAGTGCATGCTATAGAAGAAATCAATGTTTTGAGTGAAAAGATGGATGAACTTATGAAGATGTTTGCTCCTAAAAATACTAATTTTGATCCCAATGATATGCCTTTATCTACTTTGCTTGAGAATAATAATGAATCTGTGGATGTGAATTTTGTTGGTAGGAATAGTTTTGGAAACAACGCTTATAGAGGGAATTTTAATCCTAGGCCTTATCCTAGTAATCCTTCTAATAATTATGGAAATTCCTACAATAACTCTTATGGAAATTTTAATAAGATGCCCTCTGAATTTAAGAGTAGTGTTAAAGAGTTTATGAATTCACAAAAGAATTTTAATGCTTTGCTTGAAGAAAAATTGCTTAAAGTTGATGGTTTGGCTAGGAATGTTGATAGAATTTCTCTTGAAATTGATTCTTCAAATCTTAGATATGTTCCTCCTAAGCATGATATCAATGAGTCTCTCAAAGCCATGAGAATTTCCATTGATGAGTGCAAGGAAAGAACCGCTAGGATGCATGCTTCCAAAGATGCCTTTATTAAAGCGTGTTCTTCCAATTCCTATGAAAATCAAGATGAAGATCTAAAAGTTATTGATGTGTCCCCCATTAAATCTTTGTTTTGCAATATGAATCTTGATGAATCTGAAGATTATCTTCCTTTACCTAGAAGGCGTTCTAAGAATTCGGAGTTTCTAGATCTTGATGATGAAATTGATGAAAGTGGGATTGAAATAAATAAAAACCGTGATGTTGCTAAACCCACTATTTTGGATCTCAAGGAATTTAATTATGAAAATTGCTCTTCGATTGGTTATATTTCCTTGTTGCAATCCGTGCTAGATTCTCCTCATGCTTATAGTCAAAATAAAGCCTTTACCGAACACATTGTTGATGCTTTGATGCATCTTATGAAGAAAAACTTGAGTTGAAAGTTTCTATCCCTAGAAAACTCTATGATGAGTGGGAACCTACTATAAAAATTAAAATTAAAGATTATGAGTTTCATGCTTTGTGTGATTTGGGTGCTAGTGTCTCTACTATTCCCAAAACTTTATGTGATTTGTTAGATTTCCGTTATTTTGATGATTGCTCTCTAAACATGCATCTTGCGGATTCCACTATTAAAAACCTATGGGAAGAATTAATGATTTTCTTATTGTTGCAAATAGGAATTATGTTCCCGTAGATTTTATCGTTCTTGATATAGATTGCAATCCTTCATGTCCTATTATTCTTGGTAGACCTTTCCTTAGAATGTTTGGTGCAATTATTGATATGAAGGAAGGGAATATTAGATTCCAATTTCCCTTAACGAAGGGTATGGAACACTTCCCTAGAAAGAAAATAAAATTACCATATGAATCTATCATGAGAGCCACTTATGGATTGCCTACCAAAGATGGCACTACCTAGATCTATCCTTGCTTTTATGCCTAGCTAGGGGTGTTAAACGATAGCGCTTGTTGGGAGACAACCCAATTTTATTTTGTTATTTGTATTTTTTTTTGTTTTTGCTTCTATTTAGGAATAAATAATCCATCTACCTTATGTTTGGATGTGGTGTTATGTTTTAATTAGTGTTTGTGCCAAGTAGAACCTATAGGATAACCTACGATGATAGTTGATTTGAATCTGCTGAAAAACAGAAACTTTGCACGCACAAATTTAGTTATGATAAATCACAGGAATGTGATTTTGTGTTGATTATTTTTGTTGCTTATCAATAAACAAATTGTACCGGACTTCCTATTTTGGTAGAATTTTTAGAGTTCCAGAAGTTTGCCTTAGTTACATATTGCTACAGACTGTTCTGTTTTTGACAGATTCTGTTTTTCGGGTGTTGCTTGCTTATTTTGATGAATCTATGGCTATTAAATTAGTTTATAAACCATAGAGAAGTTGGAATACATTAGGTTTAACACCAATATAAATAAAGAATGAGTTCATTACAGTACCTTGAAGTAGTCTTTTGTTTTCTTTCTCTAACGGAGCTCACGAGATTTCTGTTGAGTTTTGTGTTGTGAAGTTTTCAAGTTTTGGGTGAATTCTTTTGATGGATTATGGAACAAGGAGTGGCAAGAGCCTAAGCTTGGAGATGCCCATGGCACCCCCAAGATAATACAAGGACACAAAAAAGTCAAAGCTTGGGGATGCACCGGAAGTCATCCCCTCTTTCGTCCACTTCCATCGGTAATTTACTTTGAGCTATACTTTTATTCACCAACATGATATGTGTTTTGCTTGGAGCGTCTTGTATTATTCGTGTCTTTGCTTGTTAGTCTACAACAATCATCCTTGATGTACACACCTTTTGAGAGAGCCATACATGAATTGGAATTTGTTAGAATACTCTATGTGCTTCACTTATATCTTTTGAGCTTGATAGTTTTGATCATAGTGCTTCACTTATATCTTTTGAGCGTGATAATTTTTGCTCTAGTGCTTCACTTAGATCTTTTAGAGCACGGTGGTGGATTTGTTTTCAAGAAACTATTGATCTCTCATGCTTCACTTAGATTATTTTTAGAGTCTTTAATAGCATGGTAATTTTATTAATGTTAATATACTTGGTGTTCAAGATATGTGAAACTTTCTTTTGAGTGAATTGAATACTAAGATAAGTTTGATACTTGATAATTGTTTTGACATATGGAGGTGATAATATCTAAGTCGTGCTAGTTGGTTGATTATGAATTTGAGAAATATTTGTGTTGAAGTTTGCAAGTCCCGTAGCATGCACGTATGGTTAAAGTTGTGTAACAAATGTGAAACATGAAGTGTACGTGGCTTGTGCATCCTTATGAGTGGCGGTCGGGGACGAGAGATGGTCTTTTCCTACCAATCTATCCCCCTAGGAGCATGCGCATAGTACTTGATTTTGATGACTTCTAAATTTTTGCAATAAGTATATGAGTTCTTTTGACTAATGTTTGAGTCCATGGATTATACGCACTCTCACCTTTCCACCTTTGCTAGCCTCTTCGGTACCGTGCATTGCCTTTTCTCACCTTGAGAGTTGGCGCAAACTTCGTCGGTGCATCCAAACCCCGTGATACGATATACTCTATCACACATAAACCTCCTTATATCTTCCTCAAAACAGCCACCATACCTACCTATCATGGCATTTCCATAGCCTTTCCGAGATATATTGCCATGCAACTTCCACCATCATCATCATGACATACATTACTTTTGTCATATTTCCGTTGCATGGATCTTGTAAGTTGACGTCGTATTTGGGCAAGCCACCTTGCATTATTTTCCATAGATGTCACTCTTGATTCATTGCACCATCCCGGTACACCGCCGGAGGCATTCATATAGAGTCATATCTTGTTTCTAAGTTCGAGTTGTAATCCTTGTGTTGTAATCAATAGAAGTGTGATGATCATCATTATTAGAGCATTTCCCAAATAAAAAAAGAGAGAAAGGCCAAAAGAAAAAAAGAAAGGCCCAAAAAAAGAAAAGAAAAAAAAGAAAAAAAAGAAAATTAAAAAGGGCAATGCTACTATCTCTTTTTCCACACTTGTGCTTCAAAGTAGCACCTTTTTCTTCATGTAGTGAGTCTCGTATATTGTGCTTCAAAGTAGCACCTTATTCCTCATGTAGTGAGTCTCATAAGTTTTCCTTTTATACTAGTTGGAATTTTTCAGTATAGAACTTGGCTTGTATATTCCTACGATGGGCTTCCTCAAATGCCCTAGGTCTTCGTGAGCAAGCGAGTTGGATGCACACCCACTAGTTTTCTTTTGTTGAGCATTCATAGCTCTAGTGCATCCGTTGCGTGGCAATCCCTACTCCTCATGTTGACATCAATTGATGGGCATCCCCATAGCCCGTTGATTAGCCTTGTCAATGTGAGACTTTCCTTTTTTTTGTCTTCTCCACACAATCCCCATCATCATATTCTATTCCACCCATAGTGCTATATCAATGGCTCACGCTCATGTATTGCGTGAAGGTTGAAAAAGTTTGAGATTATTTAAGTATGAAACAATTGCTTGGCTTGTCATTGGGGGTATGGAAGTTGGGAACATCTTTGTGTGACGGAAATGAAGCATAGCCTAACTATACGATTTTGTAGGGATGAACTTTCTTTTGCCATGTTATTTTGAGAAGACATGATTGCTTTGATTAGTATGCTTGAAGTATTATTATTTTTGTGTCAATATGAAATTTTGTCTTGAATCTTTCGGATCTGAATATTCATATCACAATTAAGAAGATTTACATTGAAATTATACCAAAGTATCACTCCGCATCAAAAATTCTTTTTTATATCTTTTACCTACTCGAGGACGAGCAGGAATTAAGCTTGGGGATGCCTGATACGTCCCCAACGTATCTATAATTTTTGATTGCTCCATGCTAATTTATCTACTGTTTTGGACTATATTGGGATTTATTTTCCACTTTTATATTACTTTTGGGACTAACCTATTAACCGGAGGCCCAGGCCAGAATTGTTGTTTTTTGCCTTTTTTAGTATTTCAAAGAAACAAAATATCAAACGGAGTCCAAACGGAATGAAACCTTCGGGATCGTGATTTTCCAACCGAACGTGATCCAGGAGACTTGGACCCTACTCCAAGCAGTGCCCGAGGAGGTCACGAGGGTGGAGGGCGCCCCCTAGGCGCGCCCCCCTACCTCGTGGGCCCCTCGGAGCTCCACCGACGTACTCCTTCCTCCTATATATACCTACGTATCCCCGAACGATCAGAACAGGAGCCAAAAACCTAATTCCACAGCTGGAACCTTCTGTATCCACGAGATCCCATCTTGGGGCCTATTCCGGAGCTCCGCCGGAGGGGGCATCCACCACGGAGGGCTTCTACATCATCACCATAGCCCATCCGATGAAGTGTGAGTAGTTTGCTTCAGACCTTCGGGTCCATAGCTAGTAGCTAGATGGTTTCTTCTCTCTTTTTGGATCTCAATACAATGTTCTCCCCCTCTCTAGTAGAGATCTATTCGATGTAATCTTCTTTTTGCGGTTTGTTTGTTGAGACCGATGGATTGTGGGTTTATGATCCAGTATTATCTATGGAAAATATTTGATTCTTCTCTGAATTCTTTTATGTATGATTGAGTTATCTTTGCAAGTCTCTTTGAATTATCCTTTTTGGTTTGGCCAACTAGATTGGTAGTTCTTGAAATGGGAGAAGTGCTTAGCTTTGGGTTCAATCTTGTGGTGTCCTTACCCAGTGACAGAAGGGGCAGCAAGGCACGTATTGTATTGTTGCCATCGAGGATAACAAGATGGGGTTTTTATCATATTGCATGAATTTGTCCCTCTACATCATGTCATCTTGCTTACGGCGTTACTCTATTTTTACTTAATACTCTAGATGCATGCTGGATAGCGGTCGATGAGTAGATGCAGAATCGTTTCGATCTACTTGTTTTGGACGGGATGCCTATATACATGATCATTGCCTAGATATACTCATAACTATGCTCAATTCTATCAATTGCTCAACAGTAATTTGTTCACCCACCTAGAATATTTATGCTCTTGAGAGAAGCCACTAGTGAAACCTATGGCCCCCGGGTCTATTCTCATCATATCAATCTCTATCACTTTATTTACTTGCTTTGTTTTTACTTTGCCTTTACTTTTTAATTTGCATCTATCTATCAAAAATACCAAAAATATTATCTCTATCAGATCTCACTCTCGTAAGTGACCGTGAAGGTATTGACAACCCCTAAGCGTTGGTTGCGAGTTGCTATCGTTTTGTGTAGGTACGAGGGACTTGTGTGTGGTCTCCTACTGGATTGATACATTGGTTCTCAAAACCGAGGGAAATACTTACGCTACTTTGCTGCATCATCCTCTCCTCTTCGGGGAAATCCATCGCAGTGCTCAAGAGGTAGCATCTATCTTCTATTCTTTCGTCCGGAGGCACCGTGATGTTGCTCCTTTCACTCTATCATCTTGAATTGTGTGGCTCGTGTTATTTTCATGCTTATCCACTTAACCGGAGTGTTGTGTCATCTCTTCAAGTTCTTTTCATCTTATCAAGTTTTCCTTCTTTTTTCAGTCGAAGTGCTACCCAAATTATATCAATCTTATTCCTTCTCTATCTAGTTTTAACCGGAGTGGTTTCAATATCTATCTTATCACTAAACCTCTTGGTTCTCGTAGTGTTCCTTGTTCCTCTCATCTAACGGAGTGTTTTCAACTTCATTCATCTCTAGTGTATTCTTTCCTTGAAATTGTTTAACCTCTCAAGGTTCTTTGGTTTCACTCATTTGTCGAAGAAGCAACTTAGTTTTACCTTTTCTCTTCTTCTTCCGTTTCTCTCTGGTGCCATCCTAGATCGCGGGACGAGATCCTCTTGTAGTGGTGGAGTGTTGTAACACCCCGGATGTAACTTTCCATAATTGTAACTCCAACTCTTGCCATTTCCGGTTATGTGATATGTTATTTCCTCCGTGGTTGGGTTTTTGTCTTTGTTTTGCATTTTGTTCATGTCATGCATCTCATCTCCTAGCATCATGCACATTGCATCTGCATGTTTTCATAAAGCTTGCATCCTTTCGTTGTTGCCGTGTTCCCCCCTTGCCTTCGTTATCCCTTTCGAGACCAACCGTTCATTTGTTGTCCGTCGTTTGAGCCTCTCTGCACAGCCACCGACCACCTCCCCAACCTAGTCCGAAAACTTCTCCCGGTCCTGACCTGGGCTGTCATGACCAATGGGTCCGGATCATCTCCAAACATCTATAAAACATCTATGTTTCTTATTTAGACTTTCCTAACCTATCTTTTCTCGACCGTCAGATTTTGATCAGATGATCCAACTCCTCTCTTTTCCCATATATATATATATATATATATATATATATATATATATATATATATATATATATATATATATAGTCTACCCCTAGTCCATTTTGGACCAAACCCTATTTTCTAGGGATCCTCCTCCTGGCCGCCACTCTATCTGGTTCCCCTCGGGATCACCATCGAACCAACCAGTGCCTCCCGTGGTCTCCATGTTGTTTTCCCCATCGACCCAATACCCTAGCACCGCCGCCATCTTCCCCTTGTTTTCAGCGCCACCCAATCAGCACTACAGCCCGCTCCTGTCTGATCCATCCTATCGATCCAGCCGCAACCTCCTTCCTCAATCCAACCAGCAACCCGACCTCTCCCTCTGAGATCGACCCCACGCTCGATGCCGAATGGATCAAGGCGCCCACAACCCTTCTGGATTCATCACGAGACCAACTAGCTCGCCCCGAGCCTCCTCGCCGGAGTAGTAGTAGCAGCCGGCGACCGGCGCCTCCGCCTCACCCTCGCGACCCCGCCGCCTCCGCCTCACCCTCGCGACCCCGCCGCCTCCCATGAACATCACCGGCGACCACCTTCAACAAGACCCCCGCACCCCTGCCTCTTCTTTCCCCTTCTGTCGTGGATTTGTCACGGCAGATGTCCTAGCGAAAGGACTTAGTCGTGGAGCCATCGCTACGAGTTTACTTGAAGGGGTTAAAGCGGACACAAGGACACGAGGATTTTATACTAGTTTGGCCCCTTCGATGAAGGTAAAAGCCTACGTCTAGTTGTGATGGAATTGATATGATCTCGATGGCTAGGGAGCAAACAAGCTTCGCCTAGGCTCGAGTTGTGGTTGTCTCCTTGAACCGCCACCGGGTCGTCCCCTTATATACACGGGTGACGCCCGTCGGTCCATAGAGTCCTAACCGGTTCATACTCGTATTCCGGTTGCTATCTCTCTATTCCTTACTTACAATACAAGTCATACATCAGGCCGGTTTACGGCTACATGCTCTAACCGACTACAGGCCTTGGGCCTTCATCTGTTTACGCCACTAATGAAGTTAACCCGGCCCAAGTAGGCCGGTTTACGCCTAGTGGTAATATCCCCAACATTAGGCCCCAGATTGATTTGAACTGGTTCATGTCAATCCTTCACACCATCTTGCGTCTTGGATATCTTCTGTTAATTGGCAAATCTCCATGTCGTCATCATTTTTGGTTGCTGTAAACCGGCATGACGTCATCAGTTTTGGTTACTGTAAACCGGCATGACGTCATTATGAAATTCATAACGCCCTCTTAATGACAGCTCCTGGATTCGCGCGTTTGACCTAGCTCGGTTGCCTTATAAATAAGACCGAAGGGTCATTTCCTTTCTCTTCCCCTTCGTCCCTTCTTCTTCTTCTTCCTCACGTCGCCGGCTTTGGAGCTCCGCCACCACCGTCGACCTCTGCCTCGTCTCGGGCCGCTGCATCAACCTGAACGTACCAGAGTGTTGCGGCGTCTTTCCGCATCTTCTCCGTTCCCGGTAAGTCTTCTCTCCTTCTTAACCTAGATCTGTTCTTAGGGTTCCATGTTCTTGCTATGTTCATTGCGCGTTCATAGCTGTTCTCTGACCTTGAATGCATCTGTGGACTCTTGCTGTGCTTAGTAGCGATCCCTTTAGCATCCGCCTGCTATTTCTCATCCAAGCGCATAGATCTCCCGCATATATCCGCTCAATGGTTCACTTCTGTTTCCGCCTTAGTCTTCGAAATATTTCCTGTTTTTATGAGCTTGCTGTAGATCCGCGGCTGTAACCTGATTTTGTGAAACTTGTTTCTGCATGACTAGTTGTCCATAGTTTCAATTGCTTCTGATGCTTAGGCCAGGCGGTTTAACTTCACCATAGAGAAAAAATTGCTAAACCGGCATATATGTCATTAGTCCCCTGGTTGAACCGCCAGAATCCATCTGATGCTGCGTTGTAGAAGACCGGTTTATTGGTACTGCCTCTGGTTTACCGTAATTAGATCAACACCTTTTTATCCGGCATGACCTTGAACCGGATCACTTATTTCTTGTAGATCTCGTCATGGCCAAACAAGTGTACGAGTGCAACTGGGTTCCCTCCCGTGTCACAGAATCACAGCTGAACGATCTAGTCCTGATCGGCGCTTTGGATAGCAAAGATATGATTCACTGGAGGGTTCCTGGAAATGAATGTCCTCCTACGCCCCAGGAAGGAGAGGTCGTGGTTTTCGCAGATCATATGGCCCGGGGCTTCAAACCGCCCGGCTCTAAATTTTACCGGGATGTGTTAGCCAACTTTCAACTCCGTCCACAGGATATTGGCCCCAACTCCGTCACCAATCTATGTCACTTTCAAGTACTTTCTGAGGCATACCTTCAAGAGGAACCTTCAGTCGAGTTATTTAGAGATCTCTTTCATCTGAACCGCCGTACTGAATTCACTGACGGCCCTAATACCGAACTGGGCGGTATGGCCATTCAGAAAAGGAAAGAAATCACCTATCCCCACGTCAAACTCCATACTCACCCCAAGGAATGGAACGCAACTTGGTTTTATTGCAAGGATACATCTCCTGACAATGAAAATCCCTTGCCTGGCTTCCGTCCGGAACGGCTCAGCAACACTCACCCTTTTCCACAAAGGCTAAGCGCCAAGGAGAGAATTAAATATGCTCCTCAACTGTCCAAGCTCCGGGCCTTCATGGCCAATGGTTTAACAGGAATAGACCTTGCACGCTGCTGGATATCATGGAGCATTTTGCCTCTAAGCCGGCGCCCAAATTTGATGTGCGAGTATACTGATAGTGTCGATGACCCACTCCGACACACTAAAATCCAACTCCCTGATGACGAAGTCACAGAATCTGTGAAAAAGATGCTGAATGAACCGGAGCACCTCTGTGCTCAAACCGGTCTGCCTCCTTACTGCACCACCAACAAACCGCCAGCGGTAATATTTTAATTGCTCTATTGTTGAACCGGTTTACTATTTTATATGTTCAACGTTTAATTACTGCTGATCCAGGGTGATAATCCGTTTTGGAGTAAGAAACTTCCTCAAGACAAAACGGAGAAGGCAGGACGGCCAACCCGGCCCAAGACCAAGGTTATCAAGAAACCAGCTCATAAGAGAAAAACCACCGCTTCATCTGACCCAGCCATTGATGATGATGTGGGTAATCCGGATCTTGAGGTAGAACTTGATTCACTTGGCTTGCTTTTTACACGCCTTATTGATGATAATGCTTGTCAGGATGACGCTGAAGCCAGCAATGCGGGTTTCGTTGAGGTAACCATTCTCTCTTCCGATTCAGAAATCCTGCCTTTGCCAAAATTTCGCCGGGCAAACCGGAAAATTAAATTTTCTCATCCTCTTGCTTATCTGGATTCCCAATTTCTTATGAAGACCCAGCAACACGAAGCTCGCCGCACAACCCGGCACAGTGGCCAGGTAGTTACCTCTGCCGGTTTACCAAACAGTCCGGTTCGAAAACGCCGCTCCGAGGTCTCCGACCTTTTTATTGATTTAAATCGTAAAGCGGGTTTCTTCCGTCAACCTCTTAATCCATCCGACTCCGATTATCAGGTCACTTCTCATTCATCATCTGGTGAATCGTCGGCCACCCAGCTACCACCTTTGAAAACAGTTGCTGGGTAAGTTAAACCGAACATATGCTTCCAGTATACTGCGCAATGGCTTACACTTTTCCTTGACTTTTTATTTTTCTTTCAGGGCTAAACCGAAACCAAGCAAGAAGGCCCGCCTGGATAGAGCGGCTGAAGAAGATGTGGCCCCAGAACATGACCAAGCACCTGATCATGAAGTGTTTACTTGTGAAGATATCCCCAATGATCCTCCTCTGCAAGACGACGTTATCCCTGAAGAAGGTCCTATTCATATTCCAGCCTCTGCTGATCCGCCTGCCAGCTCTGTCCAGATTGAGAAATCCCACACTCCTGCTGACAAACCGGCCGCACCAACCCAAACCGGCGAGTCAAAAGATGATGATGTTGTGATTACCGGCGTAGGCCGCTCTGAACCTGGGAATCCTGCCACCCTTACCAGGCATACCATCAAAGAGGATTCTTCCCCTTTGAACAAAGGAAAATGGGATGTTGAATTAGAGACATACGCCGCTCTGAATGCTCAAGATCTTCACTCTGGCTATCTAAACCGGCTTTACACTAGCCGTGACTGTGAAGCTGGCCTGGTCAAAATGATGAGGGATAAATTTGAGGTAAATTCCTTCTTTCCTTTCTGCCATTGCATTCATCCTTGTAGCCCCCAAGGGCCGGTTTGTGACCTTGGTCAAACCGGGACTTGATCCTGAACATTTTTGAAATCCGTCGGCATAACCCTCGAGGGCCGGTCTAACTTAGCATAAGTAAACCGGGGCTCAAAAATAAAAGCTGTCCTTAGAACATAACTTGATCAAATAGCCATTAGCCCCCAAGTGCCAAGTTGAATACTTGTATTGAGCTTGGGACTTTGTAATCTAGCAATATACAAAAAATTGAAGGTGCATTAGCCCCCAAGTATCAGGCATATAACTTTGTTATGTGGTTGATACTTCCATTTCTTGGATCGCCTGTGCAAAGCTTAAAATGCCATCTGTATGCAGGCTGAAGTGAAAATCAAGGAGGACCAGATTGCCGATTTGCAGGAGGCCCTAAAGACCCAGCAGGCTGAAACAGATAAGGCCAAGCAAGAATTAACCAGCGCTTTGAGCACTGCGGAACGGCTGAAAGAAAGCTTCAAGAAAGAACGGGCTGACTGGGCCACTGAGAAGGCCGCTTTAACCAAAAGAACGGAAAATGCTGAAGCGGCCCTTAAACCGGTGGTGGATGAACTGACGGCCGTACAGCGGCAAATACACTCCATGACTGCTGCAATCTTTGGTAAGCTCCTTGTAACTTCTGTGATAAATTTGAATCTGCTGTATCGTAAATCCGGTTTGAGACCGTTCCAATTTTGTTTGTAGGCACACGTATTGGGCATTTAGGAAATGATGTGCGGAAGAAATTGAAAGCTGCCTACACCTTGGTGGAACAATTGTATACCGGAGCCCAACGGATCATCACCACAGCTTCTCCCAACAACCCGGCGCCCTCTTTAATCCAGGACACTCTTAGCAAGTTGTCAATGCTTCCAGCCCGGATTGAGGAGCTGAAAAAATCCGCTGCCCGAACCGGAGCAATCAATGCCTTAATCCGGGCAAAGGCATGGGTGCCCGACTTTGATCCTGTGGAAGCAGCTCAAGGCTATCCCAGTCTGAAAGAAGATGGCTCTGAATTCAACGAAGAGGATTTAAGGGCCATAAACCGTGCAGTGCGCCCGCTGGCTTGCCAGCTAGCTGAAGAGGCAGATTTGACGCATTATCAAGCGGAATATAATAATCAAAACAAGCGAGTGCCGGCCCCAACTGTTGAAGCGGAGAATCTGATTCCTCCAACCCGTAAGCACACTTACGCCCCTGATATTGAACCGTCTTCCCTGATCCATGAAGAGGCTGTTTTCCAAGCTTTAATGGGAATCGACTGGACCACTGTTGATTTCCAGCCAATGGGTAGAGACGAAGAAGCTGAAGCGGCGGAGGATGAGGAGCAGGCTTGAACCGGAAGCCGGTTTGAAGAGCTATTTGCAAAAACAATGATTTTGTTTGAACACCGTGCTGCCTTGTAATAGGATAGTTAAAACTTCTGCCTGGAATATGCCTTCGTGCATAAGTACTGAAGCTTTTGCTTGAAAACTTTAATTCATATTTCCTGCAATCAGAAAAATTTGAACTTCGGTGGCGGTTATACCGTCAGCCGGATTATGATCTTGATATGTGTATCAGTAATATAACAAATAAATGATACATAAATACCTGCCATGTTTGAGCATAAAGCTGGCTTTAGCCAAGCCTGAAGCGGTGGTTTTATAAACCATTACCGTCAAAAAGGGAGAAAGTAGCTCCCGTACAAACCGTACTGACTTAATACGAGCCCCCTGGTTACTCCATGATGTTAACAGGGAAAAGGTAAACCAGGCAGACTCCTCCGGATTAAAAGGGGGATCAAAAATCATTGGCTGAACCGGAAAAAATATGCTTGTTGACACAAAGAAATCCAACAAAAGCAAAGAACGAACAAACCATGAAAACAACATGGAAGCAAAAGTAATGATAAAAACCATTTGCAAAAATATGCTATACTGAGCTGTTCAGATGGTATTACCATGGTCGGACAGGATCAAGGCCCCCAATAGGAGTGACAATGATTCAAGTCAGCCAGGTCCCCAAATGACTCGTGGCATATATGCCAGATCAAGAGGCGTGGCAATGGTTCGGGCCCGACCATGCCCCCAAGTGATTTTGTGGCCTTAGGCCGACCAAGAGGCGTGACTGGTTCAGACTTGACCAAGTCCCCAAATGATCTGGTGGCTGTCGCCTATCAAAGGGTGTTCGTTGGTTCGGACACGACCAAGGCCCCCAGTGATATATAAAAACAAATGTCAAGGGGTAAACCGGAGGCCGCTTTAAACAGAACCACTCCGTGTAACCTCGCATGATGAGAAAGACAGAGACCCCGCTTTAGCTGAGGCTCCGGTTTGATATATCAAAGATAATATATACATTGTCATGATATGTACATAGATAGAGCCGATGGCTCAAGTATAGTAAGGCCGAAGATGAGCTATATTCCACGGCCTGTTGGTCTCCTCTTCTGATGTACGTGAGTCTTGATGTCCTCGAATATCAATCAGATAGTACGACCCGTTGTGCAAATTTTTGCTGACCACGAAAGGTCCCTCCCAAGGTGGGGATAACTTGTGCATATCCGTTTGATCTTGGATGAGTCGAAGCACCAAATCTCCTTCTTGAAAAGTTCTGGTTCTAACCCGGCGACTGTGATAGCGACGAAGATCTTGCTGGTAAATCGCCGAACGGGCAGCCGCTATATCACGCTCCTCGTCCAATAGGTCCAAAGCATCTTGCCGTGCTGTCTCATTGTCTGCTTCAACATAAGCTGCCACACGAGGCGAATCGTGCCGGATGTCACTAGGGAGAACTGCCTCTGCTCCATAGACCATGAAAAATGGCGTGTATCCTGTGGACCGGTTTGGCGTAGTATTGATACTCCATAATACAGATGGTAGCTCTTCAACCCAACATCCTGGTGTTCTTTGCAATGGGACCAAAAGCCGGGGTTTGATGCCTCGCAAGATTTCCTGATTAGCTCGTTCTGCCTGTCCATTGGACTGGGGGTGTGCCACTGACGACACGTCAAGTCGGATGTGCTCACGTTCACAGAACTCCTTCATAGCACCCTTGGATAAATTGGTACCATTGTCAGTAATGATACTGTGTGGAAAACCAAACCGGAAAATCACCTTCTTGATGAACTGCACCGCTGTTGCTGCATCACACTTGCTGACAGGCTCCGCTTCAACCCACTTGGTAAATTTGTCAACTGCCACCAAAAGGTGGGTTTTCTTATCCTTGGATCTTTTAAAAGGCCCAACCATATCCAGCCCCCAAGTTGCAAACGGCCATGTTATTGGGATCATCCTCAATTCTTGAGCCGGCACATGAGCACGCCTTGAAAATTTCTGACATCCATCACACCGTTTAACCAAGTCCTCCGCATCAGCGTGCGCTGTCAACCAGTAGAACCCGTGACGAAACGCCTTTGCCACCAGAGACTTTGAACCGGCGTGGTGTCCACAATCCCCTTCATGGATTTCTCTTAAGATTTCACAGCCTTCCTCAGGAGAAACACAACGTTGAAACGCCCCTGATACACTGCAATGATGTAATTCACCATTGACAATCGTCATAGACTTGGATCGCCGGACTATCTGCCTGGCCAGAATCTCATCCTCTGGTAACTCCCCCCGGTTCATGTACGCAAGATAAGGAACTGTCCAATCCGGAATAACATGCAGGGCTGCCACCAATTGAGCCTCCGGATCAGGGATAGCCAAATCCACCTCACCTGGGAGCTTGACTGACGGGTTGTGCAACACGTCCAAAAAGACGTTAGGCGGGACCGGTTTACGCTGAGAGCCCAACCGGCTTAAAGCATCCGCCGCTTCATTCTTCCGACGGTCCACATGATCCACTTGATAACCCTTGAAACAACCTGCAATATTATCCACTTCCCGACGATATGCAGCCATGAGCGGGTCCTTAGAATCCCAAGTGCCAGACACCTGTTGAGCCACTAGGTCCGAGTCACCAAAGCACTTAACCCGGCTTAAATTCATCTCTTTAGCCATCCGGAGGCCATGGAGCAAGGCTTCGTACTCAGCTGCATTATTAGTACAAGGGAACATTAAGCGGAGAACATAACAAAACTTATCACCTCGTGGGGAAGTTAATACGACTCCAGCCCCCGAGCCTTCCAATTGCCTGGATCCGTCAAAATGAATAGTCCAATATGTGTGATCCGGCTTCTCCTCTGGTGCTTGTAACTCCGTCCAGTCATTGATGAAATCAACAAGTGCTTGAGACTTCACTGCCGTCCGAGGCACGTACTTCAGTCCATGTGGCCCAAGCTCTATAGCCCACTTGGCAATCCGGCCAGTCGCCTCCCGGTTCTGTATGATATCACCCAAGGGAGCTGAACTGACCACTGTGATGGGGTGCCCTTGAAAATACTGCTTCAACTTCCGACTGGCCATAAAAACTCCATAGACCAGCTTCTGCCAATGCGGATACCTTTGCTTGGATTCAATAAGCACCTCGCTGATATAATAAACCGGCCGCTGAACCGGATATTCCTTGCCTGCCTCTTTGCGTTCCACCACAATAGCCACGCTAACTGCCCGAGCATTGGCCGCTACGTATAATAATAGTGGCTCCTTGTCGACCGGAGCTGCAAGAACAGGCGGATTGGCTAACTGCCGCTTCAGGTCCTCAAATGCCTCATCAGCAGCTGGACTCCAGACGAAATTGTCTGTCTTCCTCAGCATTTGATATAAAGGGATAGCCTTCTCCCCGAGGCGGCTGATAAACCGGCTCAGCGCAGCAATTCGGCCCGCCAAACGCTGAACATCATTGATACACTTCGGTTTAGCTAGGGATGTAATAGCCGTAATCTTCTCCGGATTAGCCTCAATTCCTCTGTTAGACACCAGAAAACCCAATAACTTGCCTGCCGGAACACCAAAAACACACTTGGCCGGATTAAGCATCATCCTGTAAGCTCGCAAGTTGTCAAAGGTCTCCTTCAAATCATCCACCAGCGTCTCCTTCTGTCTTGATTTTACTACAATATCATCCACATAGGCGTGCACATTGCGGCCGATCTGCTCATGCAGGCAATTCTGTACACACCGTTGATAGGTGGCTTGGGCACTCTTGAGCCCGAAGGGCATAGATACATAGCAGAAGGCTCCAAAGGGAGTAATAAATGCTGTTTTCTCCTGGTCCTTAACCGCCATCTTGATCTGATGATATCCAGAGTATGCATCCAAAAAACTCAAACGCTCACAACCTGCCGTGGCATCAATGATCTGATCAATACGGGGGAGGGCAAAAGGATCTGCCGGACAGGCTTTGTTAAGATCTGTGTAATCCACACACATACGCCAAGTGCCGTTTTTCTTAAGAACCAACACCGGATTAGCAAGCCACTCTGGATGGAACACCTCAATAATAAAACCAGCTGCTAAAAGCCTGGCCACTTCCTCTCCAATGGCTTTGCGCCTTTCTTCGTTAAACCGGCGGAGGAACTGTTTCACCGGTTTATACTTAGGATCCACATTAAGAGTGTGCTCAGCGAGTTCCCTCGGTACACCTGGCATGTCAGACGGCTTCCATGCAAAAATGTCCCGATTCTCACGGATGAACTCGATGAGCGCGCTTTCCTATTTGGGATCCAGGTTGGCACTGATAGTGAACTGCTTGGACGAATCGCCGGGCACGAAGTCAACAAGCTTGGTCTCAGCTGCCGATTTGAACTTCAGATCTGAATCAAGCTCTGTAGTTGGCTTCTTTAAAGGGGTCATATCCGCCGGATCAACATTGTCCTCCGTGGCACAGACTGACTCTGCATAAGCCGCATCACCCTCTTCACATTCCAAAGCGATCCTACGGTTCCCGTGAACTGTTATCGTCCCCTTGTAACCCGGCATCTTGAGCTGTAAATAGATATAACAAGGCCGCGCCATGAACTTGGCATAAGCCGGCCGCCCAAACAGGGCGTGATACGGGCTCCGGATCTTCACCACTTCGAAGTTTAATTTTTCCGACCGAGAATCGTGCTCATCCCCAAAAACCACATCTAGGGTTATCTTGCCAACAGGATATGCAGATTTGGCTGGCACAACACCATGAAATACCGTATTCGACGGTCTGAGATCCTTGTCTATTAGACCCATGCGCCGGAATGTCTCATAGTATAGTATGTTAATACTGCTTCCTCCATCCATGAGCACCTTGGTGAACTTATAACCCCCCACCTGAGGGTCCACTACTAATGCTAACTGGCCCGGATTATCAACCCGGGGCGGGTGATCTTCTCTGCTCCACACGATGGGCTGCTCTGACCAGCGTAAGTAACGTGGTAAGGCCGGTTCAACAGAATTCACCGCTCGCTTGTGGAGTTTTCGGTCGCGCTTATCCAAGCCAGTTGTGAAGACATGGTATTGCCCATTGCTCAACTGCTTTGGCTGGCTCTGATAACCTGACTGCTGCTGCTGCTGCTGCTGGCCGTTTTGATTACTCTGGCTATTGTGACCGCCCTGATTGAAACCTGAACCGGAAGCTCCATCGTGACCCGGGCCGTGTAAACCGGATCCTGAACCGCCACCTGACCCATGGTCATACCGGAAGGCATTAGAGTTTTTAAACTCCCGCATAATATAACAATCCTTCCAAAGGTGGTTAGCTGGTGTCTCCTTCGTCCCGTGCTTTGGGCAAGGCTGATTCAACAAATAATTCAAACGGCTTGCGTTAGGATTGGGGGTCCCATTACGATCTGCCGCTTTACCTCTACGCCGCTGCCCCCTGTCCTATCCATTAGCGTTGGCCACAAAATCCATGCTACCCTCCGCCTTGCGTTTGCCTCTGTTTCCATGACCCGCCGATTTGTACTGCTGCTGTTTGGAGTTGCTATTCTTCCTTCCCTTCCCTGTTTCATCATCATCATGTTCGGGATCCTTGGTACTGTCCGAATCGGCATACTTTACTAAAGCAGCCATGAGGGTTCCCATGTCATTACAGAACCGCTTCATGCGTCCCAATTTCAATTTTAGAGGCTCAAACCGGCAGTTGCCTTCCAGAGTTAAGATCGCAGAATCAGCATTAATCCTGTCAGATGAGTGCAAAATTTCCGAAACACGGCGCACCCAACGGGTCATTGATTCTCCTTCCTCCTGGACACAAGCCGCCAGGTCTACTATGGACTTGGGCTGCTTACATGTATCCTTAAAATTCTGTATAAACCGGGCCCGCAACTGGGCCCATGAGCTGATAGAATTGGGTGGCAGGCTCTTTAACCAAGTACGAGCCGTGCCCTCAAGCATCATGGTGAAGTATTTCGCACATGCGGCCTCATCCACGTCCAGCATCTCCATGGCCATCTCATAACTCTCTACCCATGCTTCAGGGGGTAAATCAGCGCTGTAATTCGGCACCTTGCATGGACCCTTGAAATCTTTGGGCAGGCGCACATTACGTAAAGCTGGGATTAAGCAAGGCACTCCCAAAGCGGATGTGATCCCTGGTCCGGCAATGGTTGTAGAACGAACCGGTGTAAATTGGCCCGCATTATCCTGTGCTGCTAACTCGGCCTCCCTTTGTGCCCGGGCCCGGTCCACCACATCCTGAGCATCTCCAACACCACCTGCCGGGTCATTACCACGGGCCGCTTCACGGCCTCGCGCATTGCTTGATATGGCCGGTTCCTCCATGCGCCTGCTATAGCTCCGGCCCGGACGGGGCGTAGAATGAATCCGATCACGGCTGTATGAGTATGCCTCCTGCTGAATCAGCGCAGTCCGAAGAAGCTCCTTAACCCGGCGTGTCTCTATCGCTTGCGGAGAATCCCCTTCGACTGGGATGGCCTCTAACCGTGCAGCGGCCGCAACAAGGTTGTCCATAGGATTAGAATAATGACCTGGGGGCGTCTGGACCGGCGGAAAATTCATAATGTTCTGCTGAGGGGGTTCCATCAGGCGAGGTTGGACCGGCTCCCCTCGTCCTGGTGCCTCGATCCGGTTTGTCTCCGGGTACTGCGGCGGATTACTGGGCCCAGCCCCTGGAGTGTGAAAGAGATTTCGGGGGTCAAACCCTGACGGCAGGCGTGATCTGTGCTTCCGCTTCAAAACCTCCTGTGATGCGTTCTGGTCAAGCATGAGTTTATAGGCCTGGGCGTCCAAAGCGGCCCGTTCTGCAGTCATCCTGTCTTTTTCTGCTGCCAGATCCGCTTTGCCTTGCACGATCTGCTCTTTCACCTTTGCGATTTCTGCAGTATGGGCCTCCTGATCCGCCGGATTATCCTCTGCCATAAGCGCAGCTAGTGCATCAAACAGATCAGTTAGAACTTGAACCGGCGGGTGCACAAGGCCTCCTGCCCCTGCTGCGGCTGCGGCTGCTGATCCGGAGAGCATTGCTGCGGCGGTCGAAGAGTGATTCGCCGCCTGTGTGCCGGCCATGAATATTCCCACCCGGTTGACCTGGCCTGGGGGGTCCGAAATACTGTCGCCATCGGAACAGCCCCTAATCTGGTCGTCTTGCAACTGGTATAGCGATTCGGTCTCTCCGGTCGAGGACTCGTTATCAGAATAGACGACGGTCTCATTACCGTGCTCTGACTCGTCCTCACGCTCACCTTCGTGGACGACTCCAACGAAGACATCTTTCACGGCCGGTTTAACCCGGGTAGATCTCGCACGCTGAGCCGTCTCGATGAGGTTGGTGCAGATGTCCGGCTCAGGCCCAGGCTCACCGATTTTGCCAATGAAAATGTGTATGCCACCAAAGGGGACCCGGCACCCGTACTCGATTGACTCGGCCTCGGGACCCCATCCTGCGTCGTCGATGTAGATCCTACCCCGACGACTCTTGGTCATCCGGCCCACAACATAGCCTTCGAGTCCCTTGAGCTTGCCCTCCAAGATCGTCAAACCATCGTGCGATAGCCCCACGGTGGGCGCCAACTGTCGTGGATTTGTCACGACAGATGTCCTAGCGAAAGGACTTAGTCGTGGAGCCATCGCTACGAGTTTACTTGAAGGGGTTAAAGCGGACACAAGGACACGAGGATTTTATACTAGTTCAGCCCCTTCGATGAAGGTAAAAGCCTACATCTAGTTGTGATGGAATTGATATGATCTCGATGGCTAGGGAGCAAACAAGCTTCGCCTAGGCTCGAGTTGTGGTTGTCTGCCTTGAACCGGCACCGGGCCCCTCCCCCCTTATATGCACGGGTGGCGCCCGTTAGTCCATAGAGTCCTAACCGGTTCATACTCGTACTCCGGTTGCTATCTCTCTATTCCTTACTTACAATACAAGTCATACATCAGGCCGGTTTACGGCTACATGCTCTAACCGACTACAGGCCTTGGGCCTTCATCTGTTTACGCCACTAATGAAGTTAACCCGGCCCAACTAGGCCGGTTTACGCCTAGTGGTAATATCCCCAACACCTTCCTTCCCTCCTCCCTCTCTCACTTTCTCTCTCTGTTCATGCAACAGGGAGCCCCCGAGGAGGTTGCGCCGGCCATCCTCGCCTCCCGTGCCCCATCGTCGTTGTCCTCGAGCTCCTCGGCCCGTTCCCGCCTACCTCGCCGCCGGTGAGTTGCCGCCATTCGACAAGGCCCCCTCTCGGCCTCCCCGTTCCCTTCCCCGATTTGTTTCTTTCTGAAACTTTCTCCCTCGTTGAACAGAGGATAGGTGTTGCCTTCTTCAGCTCCGCCCACAAGCCGTCGCCGGACCCGCCTCCATCGGCCTCCGTTCGGCACACCGCCACCGGGATCTGCTCGCCGCCTCCCTGCTGCCGAGGCCCTGCCACCAAGTCCTAGCACACGCCCGCGAAGACTCTACTTCCAGTGCGCCGCTTTGTTCGTTCTCTGCCGCGTCAACCGTTGACCGCGAGCGTCGGCTGGGTCACAGCCGTGCCAGGCCCTTCCAACCTCCCTCTCCACCGACCGGCCTCAAGGCCCAACGTGAGCAGCTCCCCCAGCCCAGTTTGCCTCAGATATAGCCCGCATACGTTTTTTTCCAGATCTGCGGATTTAGCTATTAACCCGGGATTTACAGTTTTGCAGAAAAACCCCTAAGCATCATGCATATAATAACTCATGAACCGTGCATCGGATTAAAATGATTTAAACATGTAAAATGCTTAGAATTTTGTGTAGATTAATAATATGCCACTTTAATCCATGTTTAAAATGTTAAAAATTGTTGTTTGTTTAAATTTTCTCAAATGCCATGTTAAAATGATTTATTTCATAACTAAATAATCGTAGCTTGGTTTTAAATAAACTTTATATGTAAATGGGGTGGAAAAATGCCTAGTTTAACATGGTGCACTTTATTTTGCTTTTTAACAAAAATAAAATATGTTTTAGGGAAGAACAGTACCAAATTCGAAATATGCATATGGGGATTTTCCGGAATTGTTGTTTGTTGTTTCCGGCCTCATTTAAACTTGCTTTGATGTGTTGCTCTTGTATGCATCATATCTTGCCATGAGTAGCCTCATATAGCCTTTGTCATGCATCATGTTTGGTTGTGCATCCTGCCATGTCTATGTGTTGTGTGTTTACCTTGTTGTTTGCTTTTTTCCGGTTGTGCTTTTTCTCGTTAGTTCCTGTTTCGTTGCGATCATGAGGATTCGTTCGTCTATGCTCAGTTCGTCTTCGTGGCTTCATCTTCTTCATGGACTCATTCTTCTTCCTAGCGGGATTTCAGGCAAGATGACCGTCACCTTGGATCTCATTACTATCATTGCTATGCTAGTTGCTTTGTTCTATCGCTATGCTATGCTACCTATCACTTGCTTATCAAGCCTCCCAATTTGCCATGTCAGCCTCTAACCTTTTCACCCTTCCTAGCAAACCGTTGCTTGGCTATGTTACCCCTTTGCTTAGCCCCTCTTACGGCATTGTTAGTTGCAGGTGAAGTCGAAGATTGCTCCATGATGGACAGGATTATGTTGGGATGTCACAATATCTCTTATTTAATTAATGCACCTATATACTTGGTAAAGGGTGGAAGGCTCGGCCTTATGCCTGGTGTTTTGTTCCACTCTTACCGCCCTAATTTCCGTCATACTGGTGTTATGTTCCTTGATTTTGTGTTCCTTACGCGGTTGGGTGATTTAAGGGACCCCTTTCACAGTTCGCTTTGAATAAAACTCCTCCAGCAAGGCCCAACCTTGGTTTTACCATTTGCCTACCTAAGCCTTTTTCCCTTGGGTTTCCGGAGCCCGAGGGTCATCTTTATTTAACCCTCCCCCCCAGGCTAGTGCTCCTTTGAGTGTTGGTCCGAAATGGGCAGACTGTGGGGCCACCACGGGGCAACTCGAGGGCTGGTTTTACTCATAGGCTGACCTATCTGGTGTGCCCTGAAAATGAGATATGTGCAGCTCCTATCGGGATTTGTCGGCACATCGGGCGGCTTTGCTGGTCTTGTTTTACCATTGTCGAAATGTCTTGTAAAGCGGGATTCCGAGACTAATCGGTCTTCCTGGGAGAAGGAATATCCTTCGTTGACCATGAGAGCTTGTGATGGGCTAAGTTGGGACACCCCCGCAGGGTATAAACTTTCAAGAGCCATGCCCGCGGTTATGTGGCAGATGGGAATTTGTTAATGTCTGGTTGTAGATAACTTGACACTTGACTTAATGAAAACGCATCAACCGCGTGTGTAGCCATGATGGTCTCTTCTCGGTGGAGCCAGGGAAGTGAACACGGTTTTTGGGTTATGTTTGAATGTAACTACTTCCAAGATCACTTCTTGATCACTTCTAGCTTCTCGACGTTCTGTTTGCTTCTCTTCTCGCTCTTATTTGCGTATGTTAGCCACCATATATTCTTGGTCGCTGCTGCAACCTCACCACTTATCCTTTCCATACCCATTAAGCTTTGCTAGTCTTGATACCCATGGTAATGGGATTGCTGAGTGCTCGTGGCTCACAGATTACTACAACAACTGTTGGAGGTACAAGTTATGCGATGATCTTGACGCGAGAGCGATGTTACTTGTTTTGGAGTTCTTCTTCTGCTTCTTCTTCGATCAGGGGATAGGTTCTAGGTCGGCAGCCTGGGCTAGCAGGGTGGATGTCGTTTGAGCTTCTCTTTGTGTTTCATCCGTAGTCAGATGTTGATCTTATGGATGATGTATTGATGTATTCATGTGGCATTGTTTGCCTCTTGTATGTATCCCCAACTATTATGTAATGGTAAGATGTAATGATATCCACCTTGCAAAAGTGTCTCCAATATGCGCTTCTATCATTGGTGGGACATTCGAGTTCCTTTAGGATAGGGTCGCATATTGGGCGTGATATGCGCAGGAGCGCGAAGGTGTACTGAGGGCAAGCCTTTTTGAGGCTAGTGAAGTCGACACACCTGCACTCCTGACTGCCCTTCTTGGGGACAATGACAGAGTCCGCGAGCCTCTCCAAATGCCGCACCTCTCATGTGACCTCGGCTTCTTGTAACTTGCGCACCTCTTGGACAATGAACGTCTGCTTTTCCTGCGCGTGCCATCTTGCCTTTTGCTTCATCGGATGGGCGTTGGGGCATACCGCCAGGTGGTGCTTGTTAGAGATATATTTGGGTTACATGTATTTGGTAGTCTAGGATTTGTAATCCGTCTCCTACCTTATCTTCAGGTGAGGCTTCTTGCCCTCCATGTCTTGCACTCAATATATACTCGCCCTCGAGGCTCAATATTCCATCCATCAAATTCTGCAACAATCCCGCTCTCTCCCTTCTAACATGGTATCAGCCTTACCTCGATCCTAAACCCTAGCCGTCATCGCTTCCGCACCTGTGCACCGCCCCCGGGGCGGTCAGCCTCCATGACCGCCGTCGGGGGCTGTGCTGCCCATACCTAGGGTTTGTCTACCGATTGTGTTGACCGACTGCCCTAGAGTCTTTTTCTCGAACCCTTCCTCCTGGTTTTTCTCTCTCCCACCGATTACCTTGATCGGCATTTTTCTTTTTGGTTTTCCGATCTATGCTGGATCGGTTTGCATCGTCCGTTGCCGCCGTCGACCCCCGTGCCAATTTACTTCGCCCCCAGCGCGACCACCCTGCCTCTCCTCCGACTCGGTGGCCACGCGCATCGAGGTGGTCCATTCGTCGCAGCCGCCATCAGCACGTCGGCCCGCCCATCGCCCTGCGCCGGTCCTCTCTGCCCTGCTCCGATCGGGACTCCTGCATCGCCCCGACACGGCGGCCTCACGACCCATGGAAGCCCATCTTAGCCGTCGTTCGCACGCCATCCGCCCATCGATCCATGCGACCCACCTCCGCTGCTTCTGCATGGAGGCCATGTGGTCTGCCTCGTGGGCCTCATCCCCGACTGTGTCAGGCTCGTCGGCTGCCTCAGCTTGGGTGCCACTACTACGTTGGTCGCTCAGGCCTTCCTGCCCGGGCACCTGTGCTGTTTTGGCAGCCAGGGTGCCTGCGCTAACGCACTCGTCCAAACGTTGTCCCACATCGTCCGTCATCGTTGGCCTTATCTTGGACTCTGCCGCCACCGCGCCTCCACCGAGCGGCCCCGACCTCGCACGAGATCGGCTTGATCACCCGCTCACCACCGCGATCCACCTCATCTATGTTGTGCGACTGACATGGCCCATCGGTTGCACGCGCCTTTGCAGGTCCCGTGAAGATCGTCCCCGAGTTTAGCGCGCCCCTCCACCGATCGAGCAATGGGCTATCGCTGCATCGCACCATCAGGCCACAGCGTCACCGCCCTGTGGTTCTCCTTGCGGCTGCATTGACTCGCGCGTCGCCGCTATGTCGCCCTTTCGGATGAAAGTGCCGCGGTACGCGGTTCCTGCCGCCACCCCGAGGCCGTCCCCGTGGTTGCACCGACCTGTGCTCCGCCGCTGCACCACCCCTTTGGACTGTCGCACCAGAGCCCGCGGTCCCTGCAACCGGCCTGAGGTCTTCCACCGTCGCCCCGACCTGCCCGCCACCGCTTCATCGCTCCTTCGGGTTGTAACGCCGCAGCCCATGGTCCACCACCGTCCCCGCATGTCGACCTCTCATGGTATGTGTTGCGCCGCCTCCTCTGGCGTGGGAACGCCACTGTCCGCGTCGGTCTTTGTCATGCTCTCTTGTTCCTTGTCTACTTCAAGCACCACCGCCATGCTACTAACCTAGCCGCTGCCGCCATTAGGCCGCCCCCGCCGCTCATCTTAGGTCACCACCGCCGCTACCTCCGTAGCCGCCGCCGCCGTCCACCCCCTTCGTCTTCGTCCCAGCACCAGCCTGTCGCTAGCGTCGCCGTCATCTACCCAGACCACTTCGTCTACTCCGACCACCATTGGTGACATCGGCCCCCACACTGATTGGTGCCGCAACCATCATCGAGTCCTTCTCTGCTACCTCTCTCACTTCTCTGACATGGTGTACAACTCCTGCTGGTCCCAGTCTACACATGCCCGGTGCTGACATCACTGATACGTGCCTTTGTCCACGACGTGTGCCCGGGCCTGGAAAGCGTTGTGCGGCGCTTCGTCAACTTCGTCTTCATCCGTCTACGCATGCCCGATGCTGGCAACACCGACGTGTGCTTTCGTCTACAATGTGTCCCCGGGTTTGGCAAACCCGGCACGTCGCCTCGTCAACACTGTCTTCTTCTCGGCGCACCACTACTTCAACACCATTGCACCCATGACTAACTTGATGCCTCCTTGCGCCTGCGGCTACACAACAACTCACTCAACACCGGCTACCCTGACTTGACATCGACCACGGCATTCTTCGCATGGCTACCTCGACCATGACTACAACACCCTACGCTCTCGGCTACCTCGACATCGCCACAAAGGGTTATCATCCGCTTGAGAACCTTGTCAGCTTCCTCTATAGGCAATGCGTCCGCGATGCGACACCGTGCACGATGCTCCCGCTACGACTACTGGGGGATGTCAGCCCCTTGGCTGCTATTCTCTCCAATCTGACCATCCACGATGTTCATGTTGTTTGCAATGCTACCGCTACGACTACAGGGGGGTGTTAGAGATATATTTGGGTTACATGTATTTGGTACTCTAGGATTTTTAGTCCGTCTTCTACCTTATCTCCAGGAGAGGCTTCTTGCCCTCCAAGTCTTGTACTCAATATATACTCGCCCTCCAGGCTCAATAATCCATCCATCATATTCCGCAACAATCCCTCTCTCTTCCTTCGAACATTGCTCAATTACTTCCCTTGGGACGCCGACCAAATCAGAAGCCTTCCACGCGAACACGTCCTTGTTTGCTTGGAGGAAGTGGACGAGTGCCTGCTCCTGGTCCGAGGGCAAGCCGGTGCCAATGGTGAAAGTGGGGCCGTGTTGTCATCGTTGATGGGCGCCCTCTTTGTCTCGCGTAGTCTTGGGAGAAAAACTGCTTCTTCTTCGCGGGCGCGACCTTGGAATCCCCCGTGGTCCCCTCGTCCAGGTGAACGATCGTCGTGGCCCTGTAGGCGAGGTTGACTGCCCGAACCGCATCCCCCTTGTCTTCGGTCATGGTGATGACGCCGCTGCCACCCGGCATTTTGATGACGTTGTAGCCTGGGTGTGTCGCCGCCATGAACTTGGCGACAGCGGGATACCCCAAGATGGCGTTGTAAGGGAGGCCGATGCAGGCCATATCGAAGTCGATGAGCTCGTTACGGTAGTTGTCGCGCTTGCCGAAGGTGACTAGAAGGTGCACCTCCCCCAAGGAGGTGGAGGAGCCCCTTGCCACCCCAAAGAACGGCCTAGTGGGCAGGAGCTGATCGTATGGCACCTGAAGCATCTCAAAGGCCTCGATGGAGAGCACATTGAGGCCCGCGCCACCATCGATGAGGGTCTTGGTAACAAAGACATTGTTGATGGTGGGTGCACATAGCATAGGTGCACACCGGCGGCGGCCATAGATCCAGGGTGATCCCTGGGGTAGAAGGTGATGGCAACCTTGCGCCGTGCAGGCATCCTCGGGGTCTTAGGTTGGGGCCAGGCGGAAATCGCCTGGTGGAGGTGCTGCTTGGTGTGGCGACCGGATGCAGCTGCTTGCGACCCGTCGAGGATGCACGCGACCGCGTGGGGCCCCTGGGCCGCGAAGTGTGCGACAAATTGCCCGTGGAGCTCCCCCCTCCCTTCACGAGGGCACTAAGGACTTCGGAAGGTCGCGGAGCCAAGAACAAGGAACTTCTGTGAGGGCTAGAGGGAGCTAGTTTGCCACGGCCTTTTCGTTAGCGCCTACCGTCAGGATTCCCTATTCGTACAGCTGGAGGAACTCCTCAGGGTCGGTCGCGTCATCATAACGTGGGGCAATGCTGGCCTAAAATTTCTCGGCTAGAAAACCCGGCGCAGGTCGGGAGTGAAGGTCGGGCAAGTTGTAGCGATACCGGGGACAACGGGTCGAGCAGCGAGGCTGGCATCGTCAACCATCAGGGTGACAAGGCGGGGGCAATGGAGTAGACGAGGAGATCCTTGGCATGCCCCTACCTAACGCCAAATGATGGAATCAGGGCTCCATGGACCCAAACAAGGTTTGAACTCTGGGGCATGTGCGAAGACCTACCCCAGCCTCAGCCTCAAGCTTATCACCTCATGGTATGGCCTTGTCGAGTTTGTGATAGCGGGGGAGGAGATGAACACAGAGATTTACCCAGGTTCGGGTCACCTTGCAGTGTAAAACCCTACTCCTGCTTTATGGTGGATTGGCCTCGCGAGGAGGATGAGGATGAACAAGTACAGTGGATGAGCTTCCTAATGCCTACTATGCAACCTTGTTCTTGTAGACTCGTGTTGGGCCTCCAAGTGCATAGTTTTGTAGACAGTAGCAAATTTCCCTCAAGTGGATGACCTAAGGTGTATCAATCCGTGGGAGGCATAGGATGAAGATGGTCTCTCTCAAACAACCCTGCAACCAAATAACAAAGAATCTCTTGTGTCCCCAACACACCCAATGCAATGACAAATTGAATAGGAGCACTGGTTCGGCGAAGAGATGGTGATACAAGTGTAATATGGATGGTAGACATAGGTTTTTGTAATCTGAAAATATAAAAACAGCAAGGTAACTAATAATAAAAGTGAGCAAAAACGGTATTACAATGCTTGAAAACAAGGCCTAGGGTTCATACTTTCACTAGTGCAAGTTCTCTCAATAATGATAACATAATTGGATCATATAACAATCCCTCAACACGCACCGAAGAATCATTCCATAGTTCCTACCACGAAGAACATCAGATGAAATTGCTTGTACGGTACGAAACCACCTCAAAGTTGTTCTTTCTGATCAATCCATTGAGCTATTTCTATAAGTGTCACAAACAGCCTTAGAGTTCGAAGTAAAATAACACCATATGATACACATAAATCAAACGTAATGTCACCTAGATACTCCAATATCCATGGGTCAATTACACGATATGCATCAAACAACTTCAGATTCATAATATTCAATCCAACACAAAGAACTTCAAAGAGTGCCCCAAGATTTCTACCAGAGAAACAAGGATGAAAATGTGCATCAACCCCAATGCATAGATTACCCCAATGTCACCTTGGGAATCCGTGAGTTGAGTTCCAAAACATAAATCAAGTGAATGAATAGAACACCCCATTGTCACCACGGGTATCCAATGCAAGACATATATCAAGTGTTCTAAAATCCATAAAAGTATTCAATCCGACAATGGTGAAACCTCAAAGGAAAAGATTCAGTTCATCACAAGGTAGAGAGGGAAGAACACCGTAAAGTCCAACTATAATAACGAAGCCCACGGTACATCAAGATCGTGCCAAATCAAGAACACTAGAGAGAGAGAGATCAAACGCATAGCTACGGATACATACCTCAGCCCTGAGGGTGAACTGCCCCCTCGTCATCATGGAGACCACCGGGATGATGAAGATGGCCTCCCGTGATGGTTTCCCCCTCTAGCAGGGTGCCGGAACGGGCTTCCAATCGGTTTTTCATGGCTATAGAGGCTTGCAGCGGCGGAACTCCCGGTCTAGGTTTATTTCTGGAGGTTTTGGGATTTATAGGAATTTTTGGCGTCGGTTTCACGTCAGGCGGGTCCACGGGGTAGTGGCAAGACAGGGGCATGCCCTTGGGGGTGGGCGCGCCCTCCACCCTTGCCGTCTCCTCGGGCTCTTCTGGCCCAACTCTTGTGCTTCGGGGGCTTCTTCTGGTCCATAAAAAATCACCGTAAATTTTTAGCCCATTTTGAGAACTTTTATTTCTGCATAAAAAATGACACCACGAAAGTTCTGCTGAAAACAGCATCAGTTCGGGTTAGTTCTAATCAAATCATACCAGAATCATATAAAATTGTTGTAAACATGGCATGAATAGTTCATAAATTATAGATACATTAGAGATGTATCAGCATCCCCAATCTTAATTCCTACTCGTCCTCGAGTAGGTAAATGATAAAAGAAATAATTTATGAAGTGTGAATGCTAGCAAGTGCACAAGTTTGATCAATGATAATTTCAATAACTTTTTCTCGCATCAATATATATCATAAACAATAGCTCATCTCATAAAACATCTCATGATCAAGTAACAAGCTATTCACATATTAAAGCATAGATCATAAACTTTCTTGAAAACTAACAAACTATGTTCTCTGTTAACAAACAATTGCAATTCATCTTATTTTTAGGAAGGGTCTATGTAAGAGCTTTGATTGTGCAAATTCCACATACTCAACTATCATATAGTCTTCCATGATTGCTACCAGTTGAAGCATATTTTCCGAACAAATAGCATCCATCGAACACAGAGAAAAATAGCGGCTTAATGTTTCGCCTCCCAACTTATTTATCATCTAGATAATTATCAACAATAATAATTCATGATAAAATAAATTTGAGTGGACATATATTCTTAGATCCTTCCCCATCACATGATGCTTGCCAACTAAAGAGTGGGTTGGAATGAGAAGGAATACAACTGACTCTTGCATAAAAGTAAAAGATAGGCCCTTCATAGAGGGAAGCAGGGATTTGCAGAGGTACCAGAGCTCGAGGCTTTTAAAACAGAGATGAAAATAATTTTGAGAAGTATGCTTTCATTGTCAATGTAATGACCGAGAGTTCTCACTATCTTCCATGCTAGACACATTATAGGCAGTACCCAAATAGAATGGTAAAGTTTTTACTCCCCCTCCACAAACAATCACACTCCACGGATGATCCGAAATAACGGGTACCGTCCATACCAACAACTTCCCTGGGAGAGTTTTGTTTAAAGAATTGCGATTTTGTTTTTGATCTTTTGATAATAGGACTGGGAATCCCAATTACCAGCCACTCTCTCGTGAATGATAAGTGAATAAACACTCATCGTGACAATAACCCACCTAGCATGGAAGATACTAACATCCCCTAGTTGCTACATGAGCGATCCGGGCATACAAAACAGATTATTATTTGAAGGTTTACAGTTTGGCACATGCAAATTTACTTGGAACGGCAGGTAAATACCGCATATAGGTAGATATGGTGGACACTCATGGAAGAAACTTGGTTCAAGGATTTTGGATGCACAAGTAGTATTCCCGCTTAGTACAGAAATTTTGGCTAGCAAAAGATTCCAAAAAGCAAGCACCACATGTTGGAGGATCCATAACAATATAACTTCTGTACAAATATAGCCAAGCATAACTCATTATGTTGTCTCACTTGTTCAACTTAAACTAATTTTCTCAAGTTTGGAAATAATTAATGGGGCACGCAATCATAGAAGATGTCCAAAATAGTATATTTATATGTGAAATCTCTCTTCCTTCAATATTCTTTCATGAATTGTTCAAGTGACCAATACTATGTTTGCTAACTTTCGATAAATTTACCACCTCTACTTCTTATATGTGAAGTCATACTCCCCATGGGATAAGCATATAAAACACATATAATTTCAGATTTATGATATTAAATTCACTCAACCATTTACTCATAGGATATAAGTGAAGCACACGAGTAAATGACAAACTACTCCAAAAAAATATGAATGACGATAATTGAGTAGTCAAATAATTAAGTAGCTATGTGAAGACTCTCTCTCACAAAGAAAGTTTTGATCTTAAGTACTTTATTCAAGCATCAAGGTAAACAAAATAAAATGACATTCTAAGGATAGCATATATCATGTGAAGAAGAAAAACTTAGGCTCAACCGAAATTGGCCGATCATTGTTGAAGAAGAAAGGTGGGATGCCAACTAGGGCATCCCCAAGCTCAGATGCTTGAGACTTCTTGAAATATTAACTAGGGATGCCTTGGGCATCCCCAAGCTTGAGATCTTGGGTCTCCTTAATTCCTTTCATATCACGGTTTCCCTAATTTTTAAAACTTCATCCAAACAAACTCAACAAGAACTCATGAGATAAGTTAGTATAAAACAATGTAAAACCTTATCATTCTCTACTATAGAAAATCACTAAAATTATAATTTGACATTGTGTACTAATTGCCTCTACATATTTAATACTCCTATCCTCAAATAGAATCATTAAACAAGCAAACATAACAACAATCTGCCTAAACAGGACAGTCTGCAAAGAATGCAAGTAGATTCATACTTATCTATCTCCAAAAATTCTGAAAAATTACCACAGTGTAGATAATTTGTTTTAACTCACTGTGTAAAAATTTCATGATTTTATCACATTCTGACCTTCCAGAAGAATTCATACAATGATAAGAAACTTTCTGTTTTCAAAACAACAACATACAGACTTGTAAAATAAGCATGGTAAAGGCTATACTTGACCTTTTTATTGAACTAAAAGATACAAAACCTTATTCTACATAAAATCAAGCAAATATAAACAAAATAAAATGATGCTCCAAGCAAAACACATATCATGTGACGAATAAAAAGATACCTCCAAGTAAGGTTATCGATAATGTTGAAGACGAAAGAGGGGATGCCTTCTGGGGCATCCCCAAGCTTAGTTGCTTGGACCTTCCTCGAAGATTACCTTGGGGAGCCTTGGGCATCCCCAAGCTTAGGGTCTTTCCACTCCTTATTCTCTTCATATCGATATCTCACTCAAAACTTGAAAACTTCAATCACATAAAACTTAACGGAACTTCGTGAGATTGGTTAGTATGATAAAGCCAAATCATTCACTTTGGTACTGTCAAGACAAGATTCATAAATGTTTCCACATAATTCCTACTTTAACTTATCATTTCCACAATTTACAATCACTTAATATAAGGCAACACTAAAACATGCAAACTATTTATTGAAAACAGAATGTGTCAAAAACAGAACAGTTTTATAATGATCTGGACAACAACAAAACTTCTGCAACCTTAAAATTCAGAAAAATTAGGACAACGTAGAAAATTTGTGTATCAATCTTGTGTAAAAAATTCAGATCAAAAGCACGTTCCATTGAATTTCCAAAATTCCGGGACTTAGAGCAAAAGTTTCTGTTTTTGCATAGAATCAAGTCAACTATCATCCACACCATCCAAAAGGCTTTACTTGGTACTTTATTGAAAAAAACTATAAAAGATGATTACTACAGTAGCATAATCATGTTAACACATAAAAACAGTAGGGGTAAATATTGGGTAGTCTCCCAACAAGCGTTTTTCTTTAATGCCTTTCTAGCTAGCTAGGCATGATGGTTTCAATGACGCTTGCATAAAATATAGGAATTGAAACACAAAGAGATCATCATGAAGCATATGACTAACAAATTGAAATCTAACCCACTTCCTATGCAAAGGGCTTTTGTGATCAAACAATTTATGGGAACAAGAATCAACTAGCATAGGAAGGCAAAGCAAGCATGACTTCAAGATTTTCAACATAAAGAGAAGAAACTTGATATTATTGCAATTCCTAGAAGCATATATTCCTCCCTCATAATAATTTTCAGTAGCATCATGAATGAATTCAACAATATAACTTTCACATAAAGCATTCTTTTCATGATCTACAAGCATAGACATTTTTGTACTCTCCACATAAGCAAATTTATTCCCATCCATAGTAGTGGGAGCAAACTCAACAAAATAACTATCATGTGAGGCATAAACCAATTGAAAATTAAAATCATGATGACAAGTTTCATGGTTATCATTATTCTTTATAGCATACATGTCATCACAATAATCATCATAAATAGCAACATTGTTCTCATAATCAATTGGAGCCTCTTCCAAAATAGTGGATTCATCACTAAATAAAGTCATGACCTCTCCAAATCCACTTCCATAATTATCACAATAAGATTCAACACCCTCGAAAATAGTGGGGTCATTACTTCCTAAAGTTGACACTCTTCCAAAACCACTTTCATCAATATAATCATCATAAATAGGAGGCATGCTTTCATCATAATAAATATTCTCATCAAAACTTGGGGGACTAAAAATATCATCTTCATCGAACATAGCATCCCCAAGCTTGTAGCTTTGACTATCATTAGCATTATGGATATTCAAAGAACTCATACCAACAACATTGCAATCATGCTCATCATTCGAAGATTTAGTGCCAAACATTTTATTGATTTCTTCTTCTAACACTTCAGCACAACTTTCCTTTCCATCATTTTCATGAAAGACATTAAAAAGATGAAGCATATGAGGCAACCTCAATTCCATTTTTTTGTAGTTTTCTTTTATAGACTAAAATAGTGATAAAACAAGAAAGTAAAAGAGTCAATTGCAAGATCTAAAGATATACCTTCAAGCACTCACCTCCCTGGCAACGTTACCACAAAAGAGCTTGATGTCTACTATGCAACCTTCTTCTTGTAGACTCGTGTTGGGCCTCCAAGCGCAGAGATTTGTAGGACAGTGGCAAATTTTTCTCAAGTGGATGACCTAAGGTTTATCAATCCATAGGAGGCATAGGATGAAGGCCGGGCAAGCCACAGCGTACCGGGGACAACGGGTCGAACAACGAGGCGTGTGGCGTCGGCCATGACGGTGACAAGGCAAGGGAAATGGAGTAGACGAGGAGATCCTTGCCACGCCCCTACCTAGCGCCAGATATCGGAATCAGGGATTCGCGGAGCCAAATGAGGTTCGAACTCTGGGGCATGTGTGAAGACCTACCCCAGCCATGGCCTCAAGCTTATCACCTCATGGCATGGCCTTGTCGAGTTTGTGCCAGCAGGGGAGGAGATGAACACAGACATTTACCTAGGTTCGGGCCACCTTGCGGTGTAAAACCCTACTCCTGCTTGGTGGTGGATTGGCCTCGCGAGGAGGATGAGGATGAACAAGTATAGTGGATGAGCTGCCTGATGTCTACTATGCAACCTTCTTCTTGAAGACTCGTGTTGGGCCTCCAAGCACAGAGTTTTGTAGGATAGTAGCAAATTTCCCTCAAGTGTAAGGTTTATCAATCCGTGGGAGGCATAGGATGAAGATGGTCTCTCTCAAACAACCGTGTAACCAAATAACAAAGAGTCTCTTGTGTCCCCAGCACACCCAATACAATGGCAAATTGTATAGGTGCACTAGTTCGGCGAAGAGATGGTGATACAAGTGTAATATGGATGGTAGATATAGATTTTGGTAATCTGAAAATATAAAAACAGCAAGGTAACTCGTAACAAAAGTGAGAAAAAATGATATTACAATGGTTGAAAACAAGGCCTAGGGTTCGTACTTTCACTAGTGCAAGTTCTCTCAATAATGCTAACATAATTGGATCATATAACAATCCCTCAACATGCACCGAAGAATCATTCCACAAGTTCCTATCACGGAGAACATAAGATGAAATTGCTTGTATGGTAAGAAACCACCTCAAAGTTATTCTTTCCGATCAATCCATTGAGCTTTTCCTATAAGTGTCACAAACAGGCCTAGAGTTCGTAGTAAAATAACACCATATGATACACATCAACCAACTGTAATGTCACCTAAATACTCCCATGTCACCACAAGTATCCATGGGTCAATTATACGATATGCATCAAACAACTTCAGATTCATAATATTCAATCCAACACAAAGAACTTCAAAGAGTGCCCCAAGATTTCTAATGGAGAAACAAGGACGAAAACTTGCATGAACCCCTATGCATAGATTGCCCCAATGTCACCTCGGGAATCTGCGAGTTGAGTGTGAAAACATACATGAAGTGAATCAATATTACACCCCATTGTCAGCACGGGTATCCCATGCAAGACATACATCAAGTGTTCTCAAATCCATAAAAGTATTTAATCCGACAATAGTGAGACCTCAAAGGAAAATTCAATTCATCACAAGGTAGAGAGGGAAGAACACCATAAGATCCGACTATAATAATAAAGCTCGGGGTACATCAAGATGGTGCCAAATCAAGAACACAAGAGAGAGAGAGAGAGAGAGAGACAGAGATCAAACACATAGCTATTGGTACATACCCTTAGCCCTGATGGTGAACTACTCCCTCCTCGTCATGGGGACCACCGGGATGATGAATATGGCCTCTGGTGATGGTTTTCCCCTCCGAAAGGGTGCCGGAATGGGTTCCCGATTGGTTTTTTGTGGCTACAGAGGCTTGCGGCAGTGGAACTCCCTATCTAGGTATTTATTTCTGGAGGTTTCAGGATTTATAGGAATTTTTGGCATCGGTTTCACGTCAGGGGGGTCCACGAGGCAGCAGCAAGACAGGGGGCGCACCCTAGGGGGGTGCGCCCTCCACCCTTGCCGTCACCTCAGGGATCTTCTGGCCCAACTCTTGTGCTTCAGGGGCTTCTTCTAGTCCATAAAAAATCTCTGTAAATTTTCAGCCCATTCCGAGAACTTCTATTTCTGCACAAAAAACAACACCACGGTAGTTCTGCTGAAAACAGTATCAGTCTAGGTTAGTTCTAATCAAATCACACAAAAAGCATTTAAAATTGTTGTAAACATGGCATGAATACTTCATAAATTATTGATACGATGGAGACGTACCACTGCCTCGCGAGAGCTCAGGGGGTGAGAATGGATCTGATCACCCTCTACGGTCGAGACTAACCTATAATTATAGTGGCCTTGGTCCTCTTCCCTCGTAGCTTAGGCAGGAAGGGATCACACAATGGCCAATTTGAAAGGGAACATGAAGTACAGCTTATCATTACAAAAGGTGGTCTTCTCCTGCAAAGCCTCTAGTCATGACGCAACACTGGGCTCAGCGATGACATCCGCCCTGTCGAGCTCGTGGTCTTGCTCTTGTCGCGCCGAAATGGAAACCTTTGCGGGATCCCTTGGGAACCCACGTACGTCCTTGCCTCCTTAGCACCAAATAGGAAACTTTCCACCTTTGTGCCCGTTGGCACCCGCCTGGCCTTGGCCGTCATGGCTTACGTCATTGAGAGCCTCGTGAGGCTGGGTACCTGCATAGTAATCTCTCCTCCTCGGGAGGCAGACTCGGGGAGCTACTCCTTGGAAGGTCTTGGCGTTACTCGCCTCACGAGGCCGACGGCCCTCGTGAGGGTCTTGTCCTTGGGGTCTTGTAGCTCTGTTGTACCGGGCCATCGGTGAGGCTGCTCGCTGGGCTGCAGGTAGGCACGTCTAGGTACCCTCGATCCCAGAATGCCAATAGTGCTAACAAATTGTGCAAGCTCTAGTGATCCATCTAGGGACTGGTGCAAGAATCTTGGAGTTGGAATATACGCTTTGATGAGGTGATCAAAGCATATGGTTTTATACACACTTACGGTGAAGCCTGTATTTATAAGAAAGTGAGTGGGAGTTCTACAGCATTTCTGATATTATATGTGAGGAGGGGATGGGCCAACACACACACCACCTCCCCAAGCCGTGTGTGGCACCCCTTCTCCCTCTAGTTGTAGTTCCTCCTCCGTCCATGTCCGTTGTGCTTGGCGAAGCCCAGCGGATAGTTTCACGACCACCGTCACCACACCATCATGTTGCAGGAACTCATCTACTACTTCGCCTCTCTTGCTGATTGATAAAGCGAGGATGTCATCTAGCTGAACGTGTGCTGAACACGGAGGTGCCGTATGTTCGGTACTTGATCGGTACGGACCATGAAGGTGTATGACTACATCAACCGCGTTGGTAAACCCTTCCGCTTAGCTATCTACAAGGGTGTGTTGTTGCTCTCCCCCTCTTGTAGCTATGTATCCCCATGGATAGATCTTGCGTGTGCATAGAAATTTTTTGTTTTCCATGCAACGATCCCCAACAACTACATAAGAGACTTTCTATATGAAAAACATGGTGCTACTTTGAAGCACAAGTGTGGAAAACAATAGTAACATTGCCCCTTCTCTCTTTTTCTCTCATTTATTTTTTTCTTTTTTCTTGGGCTCTTTTTTTCCTCTTTATTTATTTATTTATTTACTCACTTGGAACAATGCTCTAATAATTAATAATAATGATCATCGCACTTCTATTTACATAGAACTCAAAATTACAACTCGATACTAGAACAAAATATGACCCTATATGAATGCCTCTGGCGGTGCACCATGATGTGCAATGATCTAGCGTAAGAATGATGAACGATGGTTGAGCCACAAATACTATGTCAGCTATATGATCATGCAAAGTAATATGACAATGATGATGTGTGTCATAAAAATGGAACGGTGGAAGTTGCATGGCAATATATATTGGAATGGCTATGGAAAATGCCATAATAGGTTGGTATGGTGGATGTTTTGAGGGAGATATAAGGAGGATTATGTGTGATAGAGTGTATCATATCACAGGGTTTGGATGCACCGGCGAAGTTTGCACACATCTCGAGGTGAGAAAGGGCAATGCACGGTTCCGGAGAGGCTAGCAAATGGCGGGAAGATGGTAGTGCATATAATCCATGGACTCACATTAGTCATAAAGAACTCACATACTTATTGCAAAAGTTTATTAGTCCTCGAAGCAAAGTACTACTAGGCATCCTCCTAGTGGGGAGGTTGGTAGGAGTTAACCATCGCGCACCCCCGACATTCATGCAAAGGAAGACACTCAATAATAAATCATGCTCCAACTTCTTAGCATAACAAGAGATAATACGTGCATGCTTCGGGAATCACAAATCTTAACACCAAGAATCTTACTAAACCACAGTCATTCACTAATACCTCCCACATATTACCATCTTTATATCGCAAAACTATTGCAAGGAATCAAACTTATAATATTCAGTGATCTACATGAAAGTTTTTATTATATCCCTCTTGAATACTTATCGTACTAGGACCAGTTTCCTAACTTGCGCATATTTCCATTACTATTATAAACTCTCAAAATGATATAAGTGAAGCATGAGCGTGCAACTATTTCTTAAAAGTATAACAACTGCCGTGCTCTAAAAGATATAAGTGAAGCACCAGAGCAACTGTCAAGCTCAAAAGATATAAGTGAAGCACAAATAGTATTCTAACAAATCACGAATAATGTGTGTCCATCTCAAAAAGGCGTGTCCAACAAAGATGATTGTGGAAAACTAAAAATCAAACAAAGCAAATACTTATATAATACATGATGCTCCAAGCAAAACTCATACCATGTGATGAATAAAAATGTAGCTCCAAGTAATTTTACCGATAGTTGGTAGAAGAAAGTGGGGATGCCATCCGGGGCATCCCCAAGCTTAGAGTCTTGGGTGTCCTTGAATATTACCTTGGAGTTCTTTGGGCATCCCCAGGCTTAGGGTATTGCCACTCCTTATTACTTTATCCATCACGATCTCACTCAAAACTTGAAAACTTCAGCACAGAAAACTCAACAGAAAACTTATGAGATCCGTTAGTATAACAAGAAAATCATCACTTTAGGTACTATTGTAAACCCATTCATATTTTGTTATTGCTCAACACCTATTGAATTCTAACTTCACCAGGACTTATACCCCCTGATACAATCCATGGATTCATTAAAATAGGCAAACAATGCAACGAAAACATAATCTGTCAACAGAACATTCTGTAAAGATCTGAACAATGACCATAGTTCTGTACTCCAAAAAAATCTGAAAAAAAGAGAGGAAAACACGGGAAGTTTGTGTATCAATCATGTATAAAAAATCAGAAATTTATAATGTTCCAGTGAATCTAAATAATTCTGCTGTTGGGCGTAAAAAATCTTGTTCTCTTACAGAACCAAATCAACTATCAACCAAATCATCCCAAAGGGTTTACTTGGCACAAACACTAATTTAAACACAAAGACACAATCATAACATTAGCATAATTGTGTGCACACAAAAAAACAATAAAAATAACTATAACTATTGGGTTGCCTCCCAACAAGCGCTATTGTTTTACTCCCCTTGCTAGGCTAATGCATAGTTTCAAGTGTTATCATCTTTCAAATTAACTAGCAAAGTGGCCCACTCGATGCGCTGGCAAGGATTTTATTACTTTAAGTTGTGAGAATATATTCTTTTACTTGTCCAAAGAAAATTTGAATCCAAATGAGTGGACATTTCAATATATCTCTTTTGCGAACATAGTTTTTTATTAGTATGTTGGGTTTTTATTTATGTATGAATATATGTGTTGTTCGTTCATCCTTTACTTGATAATTATGCATGACATACTAACTTTAGTTTTATGATCATTTGCATTTTTCAAAATATATTTGCATATTTTTTTCTTTTGACATTTTTATCATGTTGCATAGATTTTTCTAGGAACACAAATTTAATAGTTATTACTGTATTTGTGTAGTCATAGTCTAATTTGCTAACAATATGCAAAATTTTCATATTATTTAGTGATTTTGTACAGTAATTGATTTATTTCTTTATAATACATACAAAAATAGAACGAAGGACCTTGGTGTGCGCACATCCGAATTAAAATGGTAAAAATAGCCAAGTATTTTGAATTTTTTGGCAACATGCATGGTCTAGCATAATACTCATGTTTAATTTTTCATAACAAAATTAGTTATTCTGTATACCGAGCAAAATACAACAACATCAATGCTATGTAAAAGCTACTATTCATGGTTTTTGAGATGCACTTTTTATTGGAAGGACGACACAACTCATTTTTTCTCGAAACTTTAAACATGAGTATTATGCTAGAATATTTTTGTCGCAAAAATGTTTCAACTTTTTTGATTGTTTTTACCTTTACTAAATCGGTGCTCATAGACCCATGCCTAAAATCCACAGGTCTATACGTATCCATAAAAACTTTGGTGATAGGTATTTACTTGCATACACGTGCAGTGGCAAGGGTGGCTTTTACTACCACGTCATATATTTTGCTCTCACAGTGTCCACACTACTTCATGTACACAGAAGTTGCTTGTATTATCATGTTGGAAAATGTCATTTGTTCGAGGGGTCCCACGAGTAGTCTTGACTTTCCCCATTCCATAGACTTCTTGACCTCTCCATTCTTATTTGAGAGAATTCCTTATTTGGCCCATTCTTAAAATTTGTTTCCTTTTTTGGCCCAAATTTTTGCATTTTTCCTTTTTTGACACTCAAATTTTATTTTGTTCCCTATGTGACACTTCCGTCAATTTTGACCTGTAACGGTGTTAAGTTTAACCCAAAAAGACTATTTTACCCCTAGTGTTGTATGTGACCAAATTATTTACATGCACACATGCATCTAATCACCTAGATGTGTTGGAGCTGAGCACGTACCTGCAATCTAGCCTGAACAAAGCAGCCAAGTTGGCAGCTTAACTGATGTACAGTACCTAGCTAACAATACGTGCACTATAGCCGTGCACGTATGTACTCGCCGGCCGGCGAGTTGCACCAGATAGCCTGTTGCAATCCTTCTATTTGTTTCGCATTCGTTTCAATGAAAGAAGTCGCTACGTTTCGAGAGACGATCAGATCGATCGAGCAGAAGCTAGTCGCGTACTTACGTCTACGCAAGAGTCAGGACAGAATCAATTAAGCTGCCAGCCTGCTAGCTTGCACGTACCTTGCTGCTACTTGAAAATCAATCAAGTTGTTTGCGTGTGCTAGCTTGCACGTACGTATTGTTTCCCAAGGATACGAGCTACAATTGTAATACGATGTACAAAAACGGCCGATAGCCTTGGAGCCGCCGGCATGGGAGGTGGCAGCGGCCTCGACGCACCCACGCACGGGAGGAGGATACGGCCGGCCGCTTGTCGGGCACGCGGAACCTCGGCCCCAACACATATAGGGAGGTGGCAGCGGCCTCGGCGCACCCACACACGGGAGGAGGATACGGCCGGCCGCTTGTCGGGCACGGGGAACCTCGGCCCCAACACAGATACATGGAAGAGCAAGAAACCTATACGCACACGCACAGAAGGTTATGTTGTGTTTTAACTCACAACATAGATTTTTCCGTAAAAAAAAAAACTCCTAACACATATCCCTCCCCCTCCCTTTTTTTCTGTTCGTTCATGCCCCTTCTCTTCTCTTTTCTGGTGACATACTACCATCAAGGGCAAAATTGTCATTTCATGTGCCAGTTAACACCATTGGATGGATAAATGAATGAAAGGGTCACATAGGGCACAAACTGAAGTTTAAGTATCAAAGGGGAAGAAAATAATTTAAGGGGCCAAAAAGGGAAGAAATTTTAAGAAAGGGCCAAATAAGGAATTCTCTCTTCTTATTTCCCCTGCTCATTGTTTCACACACTGAGAATGGGCCACCCATCATTCCGCCCTGCTGGGGCCGTCCGTTACCTCCCTCACTCAATGAGCTCGTTGCGGCCGAGCTCTCCCTGTCGCGCATGGGCAACTGATCAGGCATCACCTGTCGTCATGTCGAGGAGCTGCTCCGCTCCAAGTTTGGCTTGTTGGCCTTGGCGTTCTCCGCGGACCCCCACCTCCCGAAGGAGTTCCTCATTCGTTTCACTGACGCGCATACCCGGGCCTTGGTTGCCACCGGCCGCGCCTGTTCGCCACTTTTCGGCCTCATCCTTCATCCCTGGAGTAGCTCCGCCGGCGGGGAGCCAGTCATTGCGCTCTTCAAGCTCCACATCGAGATGCGCAGCATCCCCGACCACGCATGGTACATGGCCTCGACAGTAAAACTTCTCTTCCCATACTGCCTCGTCGGACAGTTGGAGCCCGAGATACGCGACGACCGGGACATGGAGGTGTTCCGGCTCACTGCTTGGGCGCTCAACCTGGACGGCGTCCCGCGCTCGTCGGAGCTGCTGCTCGCACCGCGTGATGCGGCCTTCCCCAACGCGGACCCGGACCTTGTGGAGCGCATCGCATTCTCCCTCATCCGCTTTCTCGTCTCCATCCACATCGCTCACTGTGAGGATTTCCGGGGGCCTGCTCCATCACCGCCACCTCCTCATGGCTCGGATGGTCCCGACGGTGCCGATCCACACTTCCCCCGCCTTGGCCCTGAAAACACGACTTCCTATGACCCCCCCTGGCGCCGCGCCTCGCGCTGCTCAGGGCGCACCATCGCTCCACGACAAACCATTCTTCGGTCGCTGCCAGCATGCTTTTCCATCGTACGACGGCTGTCATGGGGTTCTGGGGCCCCATCATTGGGATGCTGCTGCCAGGCCTGGGCCCTCTGTGCGTCAGCACCTCTCTGTCGCCCAGGATAAAGCGTGCACCCTTACCTCGGATTTCGATGTGTCCCTGGTCGTTTCTGACAACGCGCTTGCTTCTCCCTATGATGGATCCCCTGGTGCTACTCCTGGCCCGCTTAGACCGATCCTCGCCCGTTCTAACGCAGCCCCCGACCCGGTCTCCACGGTCGTCCTCTCGCACCATCCGAGAGGCCCGTGTGTGAACGAGGCAATCCTCCTCGATGCTCGCGCGCCTAACCACGCTGTGGCAGCCTGTCTATCCCCACAACCTGTGTCAGGACCCCGATCCAAAGTCACACTGATCTAGCATGTAACACATCATATCACTTTGCGGCCTCACGCACGGTATTCCCACGGGTGCCACCTTACCTGGCCCAGGACCGTTTGCACCTTTTGGCTCACGCATATGATAGTGCCGCTAGCATCCATATGATGAAGAACCCAGGTCGACATGACTAGTCATAAACACAAGGTGGCGCTAACTTACAGGGACAGGCATACATGACCCAACAACGAACGTGTCGATCAACAACGTATGAACCAACTCGTAGCAAGCCACAAGGACTTAAAGTAACAAAGTGTGACATTTCCCCGAAGGGACAGACACAGGAACGAAGAAGGACACATGCCGGCCAGCCTAAGTGTTCCGGAGCGGTAGCAAGCTATCATGGCTCAGCGGAAGCACTAGGAGACATTTCCCGGTAAGAGAGGCTACCAAGAATAAACAACTAGGTTGTCGGATCCCACACATACCAAGCATTTCAATAACATACACACAATATGCTCGATATGTGCAAATACAACATGGCATCACAACAAAACTATACGACTCAAATTATTTATTCAATAGGCTCCGAGGAGCTAACTATTACAAACATGGGTCTCATGACCCAACATTCAGAGCATACAAACAATGGAAGCATAACATGTCTGAGTACAGACAACTGCAAATGAAAAGGGCTGAGAAGCCTGACTATCTACAAGATCATGCCGACGGCACAAGATCGTAGCTGAGGTAACAAGCTAAACGTTGAAGTCCACGCGGAACTACTAGCGAGACTGAAATCTCTCGACAAAAACATAAATTAAGCAAATGTGAGTACAAATGTACCCAGCAAGACTTACATCAGAACTATCTACATATGCATCAGTATCAACAAAGGGGGTGGTGGAGTTTAACTGCAGCAAGCCAGCTTTGACTCAGTGGCTATCATGTACCACGACATCAAGCAACTCTTTTGAGGTGGCGCACACGAGTCCACATATTCATCATATCAATACACCACTAAGGGTCTGCTCCCGTCTCCCTACGAGAATGCCATCCATAGCACTCACGCTTATCTTGCGCATTTTAGAGTATCCACGTTCACTTGTCTTTGGACTGTATAGGCAACCCAAAGGTCCTTTACCGTGGACGCGGCTACACAAGTCTCTAGTCCAGGTTTATCTCCTATTCAGGTTCCATCCACAGAGAGTCCGGCCGAAGTTTCCACATAGGACCCCGAACTATGTGAGCAGGGTTCCCGAGGCACCAAACGGGCGTCCCGGTACACCGTGCCACGTGCCTACCGCATCACAGCCCATCCCTCGGGTCAGCGATGCGCACGGCCTCTAGCATACTACAAACACCAGAAACTACTTGCAACTCCTGGACAAAGGATAGGGGGGTTAATAAGTCGAGAGAGGCACTTAAGCATTCCAATGTGTGGTCGTAACTGTTCATGGATCACATACACAGAACTCAGTTCCTGAGGATGGTTTCAATAAGACAACCCACCATGTACTCCTACATGGCCTCTCACCGCTACCTTTACCAAGTCGCATTCACACACTTAGCTCACACACAGTAGAACATGTTCATCACCATTCCAACTCATCCCCGATGAATCAGACCGGACTCAACTCTAAGAAGTAGCTGGCATGACAACAAGCATGAATGAGTAGGCACATCAGGGCTCAAACAACTCCTACTCATGCTAGTGGGTTTCATCTATTTACTATGGCAAAGACAGGTCATGCAGAGGCAAGGGGTTCAACTACCGCAGCATGTAAAAGATATGTTGTTGTTGTCCTAATGCAGTAAAAGAGAGCAGAAGCGAGAGAGTGGGATTGTATCGGAATGAACAAGGGGGTTTTGCTTGCCTGGCACTTCTGAAGATTGTATAGCTCTTCATCGGTGTCATCGAACTCATCCCTGGAACACGTCTTCTGAGATGGGACAAATATCAGCAACAGAGAAGGAAACACAATCATTGCAATGCACAATATGATGCATGATCATGACATGGCAATATGCTGTGATTTTAGCTAATGCATCTATAGGACCTTGAAGTATGTCTAGAGGGGGGGTGATTAGACTACTTGACCAATAAAAACTTAACCTTTTCCCAATTTTAGAGTTTGGCAGATTTTAGCTATTTTAGGACAAGTCAAGCAATCATCACACAATTCAAGCAAGCATGCAAAGAGTATATAGGTAGCGGAAATTAAAGCATGCAACTTGCAAGAAAGTAAAGGGAAGGGTTTGGAGGATTCAAACACAATTGGAGACACGGATGTTTTTGGCATGGTTCCGATAGGTGGTGCTATCGTACATCCACGTTGATGGAGACTTCAACCCACGAAGGGTAATGGCTGCGCGAGTCCACGGAGGGCTCCACCCACGAAGGGTCCACGAAGAAGCAACCTTGTCTATCCCACCATGGTCGTCGCCCACGAAGGACTTGCCTCACTAGCGATAGATCTTCACGAAGTAGGCGATCTCCTTGCCCTTACAAACTCCTTGGTTCAACTCCACAATCTTGTCGGAGGCTCCCAAGTGACACCTAGCCAATCTAGGAGACACCACTCTCCAAGAAGTAACAAATAGTGCATTGATGATGAACTCCTTGCTCTTGTGCTTCAAATGATAGTCTCCCCAACACTCAACTCTCTCTCATAGGATTTGGGTCTGGTGGAAAGAGGTTTGAGTGGAAAGCAACTTGGGGAAGGCTAGAGATCAAGATTCATATGGTAGGAATGGAATATCTTGGCCTCAACACATGAGTAGGTGGTTCTCTCTCAGAAATGGTAAGTTGGAAGTGTAGGTTTAGTCTGATGGCTCTCTCCACGAATGAAGAGGAGGTGGAGGGGTATATATAGCCTCAACACAAAATCTAACCGTTACACACAATTTACCAAACTCGGTGGGACTGAATCATTTAACTCGGTCGGACCGATTTAGTAAACCTAGTGACCGTTAGTGATTTTCGGTGGGGCTGACATGCATCTCGGTGAGGCCGATTCGGTTAGGGTTAGGGCATAACGTAATCTCGGTGAGACCGATTACACAAACTCGGTGAGACCGATTTGGTAATAAGCTTTCCAGAGAGTTGGTCAGGTAAACTCGGTGGGACCGATTTGCTCTTTTCGGTGAGACCGAAATGTTACAAAAAGGAAACAGAGAGTTTACATTGCAATCTCGGTGTGACCGATCGCTCACTTCGGTTAGACCGAAACGTTACGAAGGGAAACAGAGAGATTGCAACCCCATCTCGGTGAGATCGAGATCCCTATCGGTAAGACCGATTTGCTTAGGGTTTGTGGCAGTGGCTATAACTTTTGGAATCGGTGGCGCCGGATAGAAAGAATCAGTGTGACCGATTTTGGCTTTAGGTTTAGGTCATTTGTGGATGTGGGAAAGTAGTTGAGGGTTTTGGAGCATATCACTAAGCACATGAAGAAAGAGGCTCATTAAGCAACACCTCATCCCTTCTTGATAGTATTGGCTTTTCCTATAGACTCAATGTGATCTTGGATCACTAAAATGTAAAATGAAGAGTCTTGAGCTTTTGAGCTTGAGCCAATCCTTTGTCCTTAGTATTTTGAGGGATCCACTTTCATCATCCATGCCATGCGATTCATTGAGCTTTCCTGAAATAATAGTCTTGGAATAGCATTAGCTCAATGAGCTATATGTTGTTATGAATTACCAAAACCACCTAGGGATAGTTGCACTTTCAATCTCCCCCTTTTTGGTAATTGATGACAACATATAGATCAAAGCTTCGACAAATTATAATAAAATTTAAATAACATCATCGCTTTGAGAAGTATGTGATAAGCAAGAGCTCCCCATAAATTTGTGCATTGTTTTAGATTTGCTTTGGACTGCAAATGCACAATGAATTAGGCTCATGGGTTTCTCTTCCATGTCACATACATCTTGGTGGAGCGCTCAAAATAATAAACAATGAATACATGCACTCATCACCAAGCATAATGAGTGATCACATAAGATAGATAGGATAATATCAAGCATGCATAAGTGTAGCTTATGATCAAACACATGATCATCAATGTCTCACAAGCATAGTATCTCAACCAAAAGCAAACAAAGATTGAAAAACCACCAAATAAAGCAAGAGAGAACAAAAGCAACACTCTCTCTTTCTCTTGAAGCCTATGATCTATACATTTTTCTCCCCCTTTGGCAACAAGTTACCAAAAAGTTCATAGAAAATGCATAATGCTAGATCGACTCTCAGGCTTGATCTTCTCGTGGTGGTGTAGAGATGGCTCCTTGGATGAAGGCTTCAGTTGAAGTGGATGGAGCTGGAGGAGTTGGTGCTGGAGCTGGTTGCACTGGAATTGTAAGGGCAGTGGCTGGTGCTGAAGTTGTTGCTCTAGTGTCTGTCACTGGCACTGCAACTGACCTCTGGGCTCTGGGCACTCTGGCAAACACATTGGTGGTAGTCTTGCCCTTCCTCTCCTGCATGTCATCCTGTAGCTGCTCCACAACTGACTGAATCTTAGTTACCTTGACATCTAGATCATAGAATTTTTGTTCCATGATTCTTTCCAGGCTCTCCTGGTTTTGAGTTAGGGTGGCCAACCCCTTCTCAATCCTCAGAGATGATGCTATCAAGTAACCAAGCTGCTCCTGTTTGGTTTTCAAGAAATATTCAGATGCCTCCTCTTGAGTTGGCATCTTGGCAGCCTTCTCCCTCTTTGCCTTCTCCTTCTTCTCCTGAGCTTGAACTGATTGTGGATCATCTTCATTCATGACAACCTCATTGTCCTTAAAGTCTGGATAAAGTGGAAAGTGTTCCTTATCCAATTGATATTTTCCTGTGCCCATCTTTGAGTTTATCAATTCTTGAATCTGAGGTGCATATCCACAGCTCCTCTTCTGATCTGCTGCAGTCCTCTTGATTGTTTCAATGATCAGGCTCATGACTTTGAACTTATGTGGCACATCAAACACATGCAACATGTTGATGTCATGCCCTCTGATCATGTTATGGTCACCAGACTTGGGAAACAAAGTGTGCCTCAGAATCCAATTTATGGTTGGCAACCTTGACAGCAGAAAGTGAACTGATCCAAACTTGTGAGTCTCCAATGCCTTGTCTGGAATTTCCTTGTACATGTGAGCCATTGAATTGTGACCCAACTTCTTCTTTGCATAAATGTCTAGGTCATCCTCATTCTCCTTGGGGGCATTGATCAGACTTGCCCATTCTTCAATAGTGGACTGGTACCTTGTACCTTCAGACATCCAAACTATTCTTCCATCTGAGTAAAAGTGTGCTGTGGAGTAGAACTGCATGATAAGCTCATCATTCCAGTTGGTGAACTTCTGTCCAACAAAATCTGCAACTCCACAAGCAACAAAGCTGTCTTGCACTCCAGGATAGTGATGTTCATTTTCCTTGATGAATTTCCAGTCAACCCACCTCATGTCACAGACTATGGGCTTCTTGTCCAATAGAATTGTTTCATAGAAGTCCTGCTATTCCTTTGTATGGAACCTGTAATCAACAGCAGTTCTTCTCCTTATGGCATATGGATCTTCCATTCTCCACAGTCTCAGCCCTGAATCCTTCCTGATTCTCATGTCCTCAGCCACAGGATGGGCATCATTGTGGTCTGGTATCTTGGGCTTGAGCTTTCTTAGAACCTGTCCTTCTTCATCTTCCTCCTCAGCAACCTCAGGCACTGGGGCCTTGTTCTTCTCAGCAGCTGGAATACTGCTGGTATTCCTCTTTGGTGCAGACTTGGCCTTGGGGGTAGCTTTGGGTGCTTCCTTGGGCTTAGATGTTGCAGCCCCAGATTTAATAGCATCACCCATAAGCTTTGGTGCCTTTGGTGCTGGTGCAGAAAGCTCTTCCTCTTCCATCATGGAAGGTTGACCAACAATTTTGGCCATGGTCTTCTTGACCCTTTCCTTCCTCTTCTTTCCTTCAGCAGCTGGCTCTTTGGGATCAGGCCTTTTAGGCAGTTGAGTTGATGCTCTGGCCTTGGGCATAGGTTGCCTTCTTGCAGGCTTTTTAATCTTCATGCCTGGCTTTATATCCTTTGCTGAGCCATATTCCTTCTTGAGCACCACTTACTTGGAAGTAGCCTCATCTTCCTCAGCTTTGTAATCTTCATCCTCTGAATCTGAAGTTCTTTTCCTCCTTTGCCTAGTTGCAGCCTTAGGCAAATTGCTAGGAGTACTTCTGCTCCCTTCATCTGAAGTTGAGGGACTAGTGCCCTCACTCAAGTCCATCTACTCTTCTGACCTGTTCTGGCTGTCACTTTGATCAGACATACTGCAAAAGCTGACTGCTGACCCTGTGAAGAGTTATAGATGAGATAGAAAAGATGAGCATCACAAAATGCAGAGGTTTTTGCAAAAGAATGACTCAAAAGTTCAGTCTTAGTTTTCCACAGAAAGCATTTTGGATCCACCGATTTTCAAACTCGGTGATACCGAAGCAGTTTTGCAACCTAAGCTGATGATCTTGGTTGGACCGAGTTTCAATTTGGTGGTACCGAGACTGCTAGGGTTTCACAGAATCCTCAAATCGGTTGCACCGATAAGTAATTCTCGGTCAGACCGAGAGTCACTAGTGCAATGGCATAAGCCAAATCAGTGAGACCGAGTTTTTCAACTCGGTGGGTCCGAGATGGTTTCGGCGGAAACCTAACCCTAAAAATTTGAATCACATCTAATCTATGAACTACTTTGGCTGGATAGAAGAGTTTCAATTGTGGAAAGAATCAATATGAAAACAATGTGCCAGGAATTAGACGTGGATAGCACAAAGATTAAGTCCATACCCTAACTTGGTGGTGGGCTTGATACGGCGGCAACGTCGGGGACGAAATCCGTTGACAGCGGCGGATACCAGCGACAGGAGGCTGCTGGCGACGAGGAGATGATCTGGAGACCATGATGGCAGAGCGAGTTGTTGCGCGAGCGAGGGGTTTCGGAGAAATTTCCAAAATTTTGCCCGTGGCTATTTATATAGCTCGACCCTGTCGGTGTGACCGAGTGGAACAACTCGGTGGCACTGAGATGCATAACTGTGTTCAGTTACAACAAATCGGTGAGACCGAAAAGTTCAAATCGGTTGCACCGAGATTGAAAACTCAGATCAACTTGATGATCTCGGTAGGACCGAAATGGAAGGATCGGTCAGACCAAGAATCACTAAGAGGTTTTGGAAGTTTAAGTCTATGACGAATCGGGGACTCCGAGTGCTCCTCACACAGAGTGGTTCGAATCTGACTTGATCAAATTTTGTGATGTAGCATGAATAGAGTTTGAGACGAGAAAAGCATAGATAGCTAAAGAAGGTTCTTAGGCATTCTTGTCCATCCACTTGGCACAAAGAAAAGAATCCAAACAAACAAAACAACAAGTGGATGTCCTTGAATGAGTAAAATATGCACCAACATGCTCACACAATAAGATGGCAATTGAAATATGTGGCAAAGCATGCACAACCTATTCTAGCATCTATCAAACAATTGGCGATGACTAGGTCATCTATATATGAGTATATTGACTTAGGAGTCAAATGAGAATATTTGATCATAGGTCATACTCATCGTTTAAGCTCAAGTGGGGTTACCACTTTTACATAATGCATTAATGTGTTCACACCATTAGAGTTGCTTTGACTCAATTCTTAGAGTTAAGCTCCCCCTAGATGTGAGATCTCCCGTTTAGAGGGATGAACTAACCTCGGGTTTTGTCGATGATGACTTCATGTAGGTGTTGAAGATGTGGATGCTCAATGTTGAAGTAGATCATTTGGAGCAATCCTTTGGAATGAGTTGCACTTTCGACTTGCCTACATGGGTTAGTCCCACAAGGAACAAACAAGAATATCCATAGACATAGAGTGATGCACACACAAAATGATGTCCATGAAATCATTAGGTTAACTTGTCCCTTGCCTTACCAACAAGAGGGTTTGTGACTCCTTGAACTAGTGCAAGATGTGAAAGTTGATTGCACTTGTTCTTGCCAAAATGATATGAGTGAAGAATGTTGGTGGAGTCACCCTCAAGAACTCTCTAGTTCTTATTCTTTGGGATCCACATCATCTTGATGGGAATCCTTGGAGTTGTAGTTGTACTTGATGAAGTAGAACTTGACGTAGTCTTGGGGACCCAACTGAACGAGGCTTTAGGTGCTTCTTCAAATGCATCAATCTCTTCTTGAAGCTTGTCCTTGCCTTTGTTCTTGTGCTCTTGTGGTGGAAGATCATCTTGAGCTTGTGTCCCCTTGAAGGAAGTAGGATCATACTTCTCTTGTTGAGGAACAAACTTTGTCTTGGGGTATTGATCTTCTTCCCACTCAACTCCATTGGCATTGAACTTTCGTTCAAAACCAACACCTTGATTCTTCCGGTGCCTTCCTTGCTTTCATACAATTTCCTCGAATTGGTTACTCCCGTCAAGGCTCTTGTAAACGCCTTTCTCTATAATTCCCTTCAATAAACTATTTTCTTTCTCAAGTGTAACTTGGCTAAGAGAATCATTAGTGGAATCAAGAGAACTACTAGAAGCAACAACATTACATTTAACATTATTATTGTTACTACTAGAGGAAGTATCTTTCTTGTACTTGTTACTAGACTTGACTTGAGGCATGTAAGTAGATAAGAGTAAACGCTTGGCAATGTAAGAAGAAATTTTCTTGCGGAGATCATCATTGATTGCCTTTAAGAACTCATGATCTTGCTCAAGATTGAGCTTTTCAAAGCGTAACTTCTCATGAGCCCTTAAAAGTTCTCGATGATCTTCGAAGATAGTTTCATGAGCCAACTTAAGAGTGTTTAGTTCTTTAGTTAGAAGCTCAATTTTCTCCTTATCATTGTCATTCGTTTGATTAGCATGATTAATTGACATTTCATCATAGTATTCATCACTAGAGTTGTCAACAAGTAAATCATCATCCACAAGCAAGTCGTCTTCATCACTATTAAAATCAACATACTCAGGATGTGTTACCTTTGGACCTTTGGCCATGAAGCATCTTCCAATTCCTTCATTTGGTGAATCAAATATGTCGTAGGAGTTGGTTGACACAAGTGCTAGACCGGCAACACCTTCATCTTGAGTATGTTCGGAGTCGGAGTGATAGCTTCTCTCGGAGTGATTGTCGGAGTCGTAGCCGGATACCCATCCACCAACATGAGCTTGATGTCTTTGTTTTGTGTAGCTCCTTGATGACTTGTCCTTCCTTTCCGAATCCTTTCTTCTCCATGAGGGTCTTTGTTCATAACGATCATTTCTACTCCTCCTCTCTCTTGGTGGTGATTCTTCTCTTTTGCTCCTTCTTCTTGGAGAATCTTCTCTTATTTTTTAGGGTGTCGTACACTCATTGGAGCAGTGTCCGGGTCTCCCACAATTGTAGCAATCTCACTCTCGACTAGAAGATCTCTTGTCATTGTAAGACCTTGACTTGGAGCTTCTTTCTTTGCTTCTACTCTTGTAGAATTTGTTGAAGTTCTTCACCATTAAGCTAAATTCTTTATTGAAGGTTTGTTTCTCACTTGATGATGTGGGGGCTTCACTTGAGGCTTTATAAGAACCACTTGACTTGTTGTGAAGTTCCACCTTATCCTTAAGTGACATCTCATGAGCAACAATTCTTCCAATGACTTCTGTTGGCTTGAGATTTTTGTAGTTTGGCATCATTTGGATCAATGTGCAGACGGTATCATACTTTCCATCCAATGCTCTTAGGATTTTCTTGATGATGAATTTGTCGGTCATCTCTTCACTCCCTAAGCCGGCAATCTCATTTGTGATAAGAGCAAGCCTAGAGTACATTTCAGCGACACCTTCACCATCCTTCATTTTGAACTTGTCAAGCTGACTTTGGAGCACATCCAACTTGGATTCCTTGACGGACTCGGTACCTTCATGCATATCAATCAAAGTATCCCAAATTTCCTTTGCATTCTCAAGACGGCTAATTTTGTTGAATTCTTCGGGGCACAATCCGTTGAAGATGATGTCACATGCTTGAGCGTTGTATTGCAGCATCTTCAATTCTTCCGCATTAGCTTCACGGTTCGGTTCTCTCCCATCGAAGAATTCACCTTGCAAGCCAATACAAATAATTGCCCAAACGGTGGGGTTATGTCCGAGAATATGCATTTTCATCTTATGCTTCCAACTAGCAAAATTAGTACCATCAAAGTAAGGACCTCTACGGTGATAATTTCCCTCGCTAGACGCCATACTCTCCTAGGTTGTGAAACCAAGGCTATGACCACCAAAAGCTATGGAAATCAAAGCAAATGGAGACCAAAGCTCTGATACCACTTGTAGGACCTTGAAGTATGTCTAGAGGGGGGGTTATTAGACTACTTGACCAATAAAAACTTAACCTTTTCCCAATCTTAGAGTTTGGCAGATTTTAGCTATTTTAGGACAAGTCAAGCAATCATCACACAATTCAAGCAAGAATGCAAAGAGTATATAGGCAGCGGAAATTAAAGCATGCAAATTGCAAGAAAGTAAAGGGAAGGGTTTGGAGGATTCAAACGCAATTGGAGACACGGATGTTTTTGGCGTGGTTCCGATAGGGGGTGCTATTGTACATCCATGTTGATGGAGACTTCAACCCACGAAGGGTAACGGCTACGCGAGTCCACGGAGGGCTCCACCTACGAAGGGTCCACGAAGAAGCAACCTTGTCTATCCCACCATGGTCGTTGCCCACGAAGGACTTGCCTCACTAGCGGTAGATCTTCACAAAGTAGGCGATCTCCTTGCCCTTACAAACTCCTTGGTTCAACTCCACAATCTTGTCGGAGGCTCCCAAGTGACACCTAGCCAATCTAGGAGACACCACTCTCCAAGAAGTAACAAATGGTGCGTTGATGATGAACTCCTTGCTCTTGTGCTTCAAATGATAGTCTCCCCAACACTCAACTCTCTCTCATAGGATTTGGATCTGGTGGAAAGAGGGTTTGAGTGGAAAGCAACTTGGGGAAGGCTAGAGATCAAGATTCATGTGGTAGGAATGGAATATCTTGGCCTCAACACATGAGTAGGTGGTTCTCTCTCAGAAATGGTAAGTTGGAAGTGTAGGTTTAGTCTGATGGCTCTCTCCATGAATGAAGAGGAGGTGGAGGGGTATATATAGCCTCCACACAAAATCTAACCGTTTCACACAATTTACCAAACTCGGTGGGACCGAATCATTAAACTCGGTCGGCCCGATTTAGTAAACCTAGTGACTGTTAGTGATTTTCGGTGGGACTGACATGCATCTCGGTGAGGCCGATTCGGTTAGGGTTAGGGCATAACGTAATCTCGGTGAGACCGATTACACAAACTCGGTGAGACCGATTTGGTAATAAGCTTTCCAGAGAGTTGGTCAGGTAAACTCGGTGGGACCGATTTGCTCTTTTCGGTGAGACCGAAATGTTACAAAAAGGAAACAGAGAGTTTACATTGCAATCTCGGTGGGACCGATCGCTCACTTCGGTTAGACCGAAACGTTACGAAGGGAAACAGAGAGATTGCAACCCCACCGAGATCCCTATCGGTAAGACCGATTTGCTTAGGGTTTGTGGCAGTGGCTATGACTTTTGGAATCGGTGGCATCGGATAGAAAGAATCGGTGTGACCGATTTTGGCTTTAGATTTAGGTCATTTGTGGATGTGGGAAAGTAGTTGAGGGTTTTGGAGCATATCACTAAGCACATGAAGAAAGAGGCTCATTAAGCAACACCTCATCCCTTCTTGATAGTATTGGCTTTTCCTATAGACTCAATGTGATCTTGGATCACTAAAATGAAAAATGAACAGTCTTGAGCTTTTGAGCTTGAGCCAATCCTTTGTCCTTAGTATTTTGAGGGATCCACTTTCATCATCCATGCCATGGCATTCATTGAGCTTTCCTGAAATAATAGTCTTGGAATAGCATTAGCTCAATGAGCTATATGTTGTTATGAATTACCAAAACCACCTAGGGATAGTTGCACTTTCAGCATCTAGCAATGATTTGAATGAAGTTGGTTTGAATCAAAGATTCAAATTCAAACTCCATATGTGATTTCTTAAATGCCATTTAATTGAATTGTCCTAAACAGTAGCCATAAGTTGTTCTAACATGCATGAAAACTGTGTAGATGGATAGATTGGGTTTTTTTGATAATTTTTCATATATAACTTGTTTCATTTGGAGCTACGCTTGAGTTTCTATGATTTTTAGAAGTTTTGTGCATTTTCTAAAAATAATAAATCATTTAAGATTTATTTAAATTCCAAAAAACATTTACTGCGTCATGCATGCGTCAACCAACATCGCCTAACTAGAGTCAAACCTAATAGTGGGCCCCACATGTCAGTGTCCTAGCTAATTAACAGAGACTGTTAGTGCTAATTTAATTCTAACTAAAAGTGTAGGTGGGACATGGGCCCACATGTAAGTGACCCAGAGGGTCATTAGATTAGTGCCTAATGGCGTTTTCACCGGAGTTAGGCCGCCGGCGAGGTCAGCGATGGCTGAATAGCTCGGGTTTCGCCCTCCGATGACCAAATGCCGTGCGAAGAGGCTCTGTGGGTTCCTGGTGCTCGTGCGCATCCAGATGAGGCGACGGGAGGATGCGGGGTGGTCAGAACTCGCCGGAGTGAAGCTAGCGGCAGCGGCTGAAGTTCGGCTCGAGCGAGCGCAAGGCTGCGGGGTACGGCGAGGCCAGCTGAGGGTATTTGCGGCCTCCCGGGACAGCTAGGATCTTGCTAGGCTCGTAGGTTTGAATGCAGCGACACGGCAGCACCATGCCCAGCGTCCATGGCGGACGAAGGCGCTCGGTATGGTGGCTGGCACGTCTACAACACGGAAATGATGGAAAAGACAGAGGGGAAATATTCAGGGACTCACAGAGATCTCGATGGCGTCGTTAGCAAGCTCAGGGATGCGTTGGAGTCTACGAGCAGCGGTGGCGATCTCCAGCGACCGAAGCTTGCAAATGGAGTCGAGACGGTCGATTAGTGTCGTCCGAGCGCTCGAGGCTTGCTCGAGGCGGCATAACAGACTACGGCAGAGCTTGCAGACAACACGGGGAGGCGAGAGGAGCACGGTGGGCATGGCTACGGCGAGCGGCGGTGACGAGCTCCGCTTGGTGGTGCTGGGAGAGAGGGGTAGACGAGGGAGAGACACGGGAAAGAGGGCGAGAGTGAGGGAGTCCTGGATTAGGGGGTCCTCGGACGACCGGACTATATGCTTATGCCGGACTATTGGACTATGAAGATACAAGATTGAAGACTTCATCCCATGTCCGGGTGGGACTCTCCTTTGCGCGGAAGGCAAGCTTGGCAATTCGGATATGTAGATTCCCTTCTCTGTAACCGACTCTGTGTAACCCTAGCCCCCTCCGGTGTCTATATAAACCGGAGGGTTTAGTCCATAGGACGACAACAATCATAATCATTGGCTAGCCTCTAGATCTCGTGGTAGATCAACTCTTGTAATACTCATATCATCAAGATCAATCAAGCAGGAAGTAGGGTATTACCTCCATAGAGAGGGACCGAACCTGGGTAAACATCGTGTCCCCGGCCTCCTATTACCATTAGCCTTAGACGCACAATTCAGGACCCCCTACCCGAGATCCGCCGGTTTTGACACCGACATTGGTGCTTTCATTGAGAGTTCCACTGTGTTGTCACCATAAGGCTTGATGGCTCCTTTAATCATCTACTATGATGTGGTCCAGGGTGAGGTTTTCCTCCCCAGACAGATCTTTGTATTCGGCGGCTTCGCACTACGGGCCAACTCGCTTGGCCATCGAGAGCAGATCGATAGCTACGCCCCTGGCCATCAGGTCATGTTTGGAAGCCTGAATTACACTGCCGACATCCGCGGAGACTTGATCTTTGACGGATTCGAGCCAATGACAGGTGCACCCTACAGTCGCGATGAGCATGACCTAGATCTGCCATTGGACGGTGTTCAGGAGATCACACCTGCAGCTGCCCTAGCTTTAAATCCAGTGCAGATCGTGCCATCCAAGGACGGGAGGATGGACCCCACCATGGAGGCCGCAGACTCAACGGTGATAGAGCCGAACACAGATTTCACTTCCAATAAGGTCTGTGTCATCGGACCCTCGGACTCGTCTCCGGCCATAGGCTCCAAACTACGTGCATCCGTGCCCATCGGATCTAACTGGGCACCGATCATGGAGTTTAGCTCCGCGGATATCTTTCAGCACTCGCCCTTGGGCGACATGCTAAACTCATTAAAATCCCTCTCCCTGTCAGGACACTCTTGGCCGAACTATGTCCGGCTTGAGTGGGAAGCGGACCACGAAGGAATTCGTTGCCCACCACCACCCACTTAATAGCCTTTGTCGACGACTTAACCGACATGCTTGATTTCGACTGCAAAGACATCGACGGTATGGACGACGATGCCGGAGAAGAATGGGAACCACCGTCCATAGGGCGCTGGAAAGCCACCTCATCATACGACATATATATGGTGGACACACCCAAAGAAAACAATGGCGAGGATCAAAAGGATGCAACGGAGGGTGATCCTCTTGAGAAGCAACCTAAGCGCCAACTCAGCGGCGCCGCTCTAAACCCCGCCATAGCAAAAACAGCGATACCGGCATAAGAGACAATAGCACTCCGGATGATGCCGAAGACGAAAACAATCCCGCCCAGCCAAGCTTCGAGCAGGCCGGACGGGAGGACGGGCAAGCTAGCCCTGATGAACAGGCAATGGATGAAGACTCGGAGGATGACAATTATATGCCCCTCTTCGAAGACGAGGCGAGCCTCGGCGACAAAGAATTTAGCGTGCCTGAGGATCCCGTCGAGCAGGAGCGCTTCAAGCGCCGGCTCATAGCCACTGCAAAGAGCCTGAAGAATAATAGCAGCAGCTTCAAGCTGATCAAGATCTGCTCACTGATAGATGGACTAAGGTCCTGGCGACCGAGGAATACAGACTCGAGTGCCCAACCAAAAGTTTCTCAAGGCGCAGGTTGTTACCTCAATTGGAGGACGAGGCACTAGAGCCTATACTACCAGCGCAGGATGCGGCTGACCGACCACCTCGTGGCCAAGAGAAAGCGGTGTATCAGCCCGAACACCAGCCCGCACACCGTTGCCGGACAAATAAAAACACGAAGGCCCGGGGCTACACACATGACCTGCGAGACGAATTGGAAAACAAAGCAGGACAGTCAAGATTGTTCTACGGATCGCGGGGGTGCGTCCCAACGCACGACGATGACCGCCATGCCGGATATACTAAATACAAATCCGTCCAGGCCAGCAGACCAGACTCATCCGAACTGCATCGCGATGTAGCCCGGCATAGAGGTGCCGCACACCCCCTATGCTTCACTGACGAATTAATGGAGCATGAATTCCCAGAAGGGTTTAAACCCATGAACATCGAGCCATATGATGAGACAACAAACCCGGCGGTATGGATCAAAGATTTCCTTCACCACATTCACATGGCCCGCGGCGATGATCTACATGCCATCAAGTACCTCCCACTAAAACTCAAGGGACCAGCTCGGCATTGGCTGAATAGTCTGCCGGCAAACTCCATTGGCAGTTGGGAGAACCTGGAAGATGCATTCCTCGACAACTTCCAGGGAACTTATGTGTGACCACGGGATGCGATGACTTAAGTCACATAACCCAACAGCCTGGAGAGTCAGCCAGGAAATTCTGGACTCGGTTCTCAACTAAACAGAACCAAATTGTCGACTGTCCGGATGCCGAAGCCCTAGCGGCCTTTAAGCATAACATCCGTGATGAGTGGCTTGCCCGACACCTTGGCCAAGAGAAGCCGAAATCCATGGCAGCCCTTACGACACTCATGACCCGCTTTTGTGCGGGCGAGGACAGCTGGTTGGCTCGTAGCAACAGCACATCAACAAATCCTGGCAATTCAGACGCCAGAGATAGCAATGGCAAGCCCTGGCGCAACAGACACACGCGTCACAATAATGGCCACGACGCCGAAGACACAGCCGTCAATGCCGGATTCAGTGGCTCCAAGTCCGGTCAACGGAAGAAGCCAATTAAAAGAAATAATTCGGGCTCGTCCAGTCCAGAGCGCATACTCGACCGCTCATGTCAAATCCACAGCACCCCCGATAAACCAGCCACCCACACTAAGAGAGAATGTTGGGTATTTAAACAGGCCGGAAGCTAAATATCGAAAACAAGGAAACGGGGTCGCATAGTGATGACGACGAGGAACCCCGGCTACCGAACATAGGGGGACAGAAGAAATTTCCTCCCCAAGTAAAAACGGTAAATATGATATATGCCACCCATATTCCCAAGCGGGAGCGGAAGCGTGCACTAAGGGACATCTACGTGATGGAGCCAGTCGCCCCAAAGTTCAACCCATGGTCTTCCTGTCCGATCACCATTTATCGCAGGGACCATCCGACCAGTATCCATCATGGCGGCTCAGCCGCACTCGTCCTTGACCCTATCATTGACAGATTCCACCTCACACGAGCCCTCATGGACGGTGGCAGCAGCCTAAACCTGCTCGATCATGATACAGTGCATAAAATGGGTATCAATCCCTCAAGGATCAAACCCATCAAAACCACCTTCAAAGATGTCATACCAGGTGTAGAGGCCTGTTGTACAGGCTCAATCACACTGGAAGTGGTCTTCGGATCCCCGGACAACTTCCATAGCGAGGAGTTAATCTTCGATAGCATCCCCTTCCGCAGTGGTTATCACGCACTGCTAGGACGAACCGCATTCACTCGATTCAATGCGCTGCCACACTATGCCTACCTCAAGCTCAAGATGCCCGGACCCCGCGGTGTTATAACAATCAATGGAAATACAGAGCGCTCCCTCCGTACGGAGGAGCACACTATGGTCCTTGCAGCAGAAGTACAGAGCAGCCTCCTTAGACAGACCCTCAGTTCGGCAATAAAGCCCCCTGACACCATCAAGCGGGTCTGGAGTACTCTGCAATAGAATCGTCCGGCCCGTCCAGAGATCGCCTAGCAATTCGTCCTCCGTCCTAGTCCCAGTCAAGCGGTGGAATTTGTGCCGCGCGTACATAATTACGCACTTAAAATACCATGGGCATAGACGAAGGCACAGCTAGACTGCGGTCCACAATGCGGCTCAACCGCCCCAGGATCCACATACATTCACCTTTTTCTTTCTTTCAGGTCCCTCTCTTCTTGAGGCTCTTCCGATAACCTGATTATCGGACCCATCACGGTATGGAAACACCAAGGAGGCAAGGAGCTTTGACGTACAAGGGAATCCCCAGGTGGTCTCTGATAACGATCACTATACCTGTTTTACATACCCACATGCAGCTCGCTCTTGGTTAGGGCATGTCAAATAGTCCTATTTGCTTATCGCACTACTTGTATACATATGCCTTGACATATCATTCAAATAACAATGGAAAATAATGTACAATGTCAGCTTATTACTACATTTCTTTTTTTTCCTTGACTGTTTATTTACTACAAATCGCACCTGTACATTCTGGTACGTTCAGTTTGCCAGGGGCTTCAATGTACCCCATAACACGGCAGAAAGTTCGAACACTTTCAACAGTGCAACATCCCGAACTTATAGCATTATATGCATCAGCTCCGAATCATGTCTTGGCTCAATAGTTGGGTTGTCCGACTCCTGTGCTTGCTACCCTATGTTCCGCTATATCGTCTAGGGTAGTAAAGGATGAACTACTACGATTGTGTCCCGGTTCTTCCAGACGAGCACCTCTGTAGAGAAAGCCAAAAACTGACTGTCATGATGCGGCGAGAACAGGTCGTTGTTCGAGAGGTTTCAAATCCTTAAATATTTTTTTCGCTTCATGCGAGGGATCGATCTTTTTCCGATCTAGGCGTGCATAGCACACCAAGTTCGGCCTTCCGAATACCAGGGGCTACGCCAAATTTAAAATTATAGAACTTCTATGGCTAAGTGAGGGTGATAAAGTTGTATAGTCCGGTTGCCTTGTTTGTTGCGCTAAGCACCTCCTTAAAGGACCAAAAGCTTGGATAAAGAGTGTTTAGATTTATCCCGAACACCCCTGTACTAGTTACATGGGGGCAGAACCCGACGACTGGCCAACTCTCAGATTTTGTAAACGGTCGCACAGGAGGTAAAATTTTAAATCAACAAGCATTAAATTGTGCAAATGAACTTGTTTCATATTACAGGATAAAATGAGTGCATTCATTCAAATATTACATCCTTAGTACATTGTTCCACCACAAGTCGGGAGCCCTTCAGGACACTGTCATAATAATTTTCGGGCCGGCGGTGCTCCTTGCCCTTAGGTGGCCCCTCGGTCATTAGCGTCGTGGCGTCCATCTTCGCCCAATGCATCTTTGCACGGGCAAAGGCCATCCACGCACCTTCAATGCAAACCGACCGCTTTATGAATTCAAGTCGTGGGCAGGCACTCACAAGCCGCTTCACGAGACCGAAGTAGCTGCTGGGCATAGGCTCGGTAGGCCACAACCGGACTATGAGGTCCTTCATGACCAGTTTGGCTGCCTTGTGCAGCTCGACCAGTTGCTTCAGCTGGTTGCTCAAGGGCATCGGATGTTCTGTCCCAAGATATTGAGACCAGAACAACTTCTCCGTTGAGCTCCCTTCTTCGGCTCGGTAGAACTCCGCGACATCTGATATGCTGCGCGGCAGATCCGCAAACGCTCCTGGAGAACTCCAAATTCAGGTACGTAAACGGAAAGTCTCCTTCACATGCTTACTTTGCATAACAAATGCCTTACCCACCACAATCTTCTTGGCTGCCTGAATCTCCTGGAGGGCCTTCTTGGCTTCGGCTTTGGCGTCTTGCGTGCTCTGGAGGGCCTTAGCAAGCTTGGACTCTTGATACTTAGAGTCACTTGATAACCCACAAATGTATGGGATCGCAACAGCTTTCGAGGGTAAAGTATTCAACCCAAATTTATTGATTCGACACAAGGGGAGCGAAAGAATATTCTTGAGTATTAGCAGTTGAGTTGTCAATTCAACCACACCTGGATAACTTAGTACCTGCAGCAAAGTATTTAGTAGCAAAGTAGTATGATAATAAAAGTAACGGTAGCAAAAGTAATATTTTTGGGTTTTGTAGTGATTGTAATAGTAGCAACGGAAAAGTGAATAAGCGAAACACAAGATGTGAAAAGCTCGTAGGCATTGGATCAGTGATGGATAATTATGTCAGATGCGATTCCTCATGTAATAGCTATAACCTAGGGTGACACAGAACTAGCTCCAGTTCATCAATGTAATGTAGGCATGTATTCCGCAAATAGTCATACGTGCTTATGGAGAAGAACTTGCATGACATCTTTTGTCCTACCCTCCCGTGGCAGCGGGGTCCTAGCGGAAACTAAGGGATATTAAGGCCTCCTTTTAATAGAGAACCGGAACAAAGCATTACCACATAGTGAATACATGAACTCCTCAAACTATGGTCATCACTGAGAAGTATCCCGATTATTGTCACTTCGGGGTTGTCGGATCATAACACATAATAGGTGACTATAGACTTGCAAGATAGGATCAAGAACACACATATATTCATGAAAACATAATAGGTTCAGATCTGAAATCATGGCACTCGGGCCCTAGTGACAAGCATTAAGCATAGCAAAGTCATAGCAACATCAATCTCAGAACATAGTGGATACTAGGGATCAAACCCTAACAAAACTAACTTGATTACATGGTAAATATCATCCAACCCATCACCGTCCAGCAAGCCTACGATGGGATTACTCACGCACGACGGTGAGCATCATGAAATTGGTGATGGAGGATGGTTGATGATGACGACGGCGACGAATCCCCCTCTCCGGAGCCCCGAACGGACTCCAGATCAGCCCTCCCTAGAGAGATTAGGGCTTGGCGGCGGCTCCGTATCGTAAAACGCGATGAAACTTTCTCTCTGATTTTTTTCTCCGCGAGACGGAATATATGGAGTTTGAGTTGAGGTCGGTGGAGCATCAGGGGGCCCACAAGACAGGGGGCGCGCCTAGGGGTGTGGGCGCGCCCCCACCCTCGTGGACAGGGTGTGGGCCCCCTGGTCTTGATTCTTTCGCCAGTATTTTTTATATTTTCCAAAAAGTGCCTCCGTGGATTTTCAGGACATTCCGAGAACTTTTGTTTTCTACACATAAAACAACATCATGGCAGTTCTGCTGAAAACAGCGTCAGTCCGGGTTAGTTTCATTCAAATCATGCAAGTTAGAGTCCAAAACAAGGGCAAAAGTGTTTGGAAAAGTAGATACGTTGGAGACGTATCAACTCCCCCAAGCTTAAACCTTTGCTTGTCCTCAAGCAATTCAGTTGATAAACTGAAAGTGATAAAGAAAAACTTTTACAAACTCTGTTTGCTCTTGTTGTTGTAAACATGCAAAGCCAGCATTCAGGTTTCAGCAATATTATGAACTAACCATACTCACAATAACACCTAGGTCTCACAATTACTCATATCAATAGCATAATCAGCTAGCGAGCCATAATAATAAAACTCGGATGACAACACTTTCTCAAAACAATCATAACATGATATAACAAAATGGTATCTCGCTAGCCCTTTCTGAGACCGCAAAACATAAATGCAGAGCACCTTTAAAGATCAAGGACTGACTAAACATTTTAATTCATGGTAAAAGAGATCCAGTCAAGTCATACCCAATATAAACCAATAATAATGAATGCAAATGACAGTGTGCTCTCCAGCGGGTGCTTTTTAATAAGAAGGGTGATGACTCAACATAAAAGTAAATAGATAGGCCCTTCGCAGAGGGAAGCAGGGATTTGTAGAGGTTCCAGAGCTCGATTTTAAATAGAGATTGAATAACATTTTGAGCGGCATACTTTCACTGTCAACGCAACAACTATGAGATGGTTGTATCTTCCATACTACATGCATTATAGGTAGTTCCCAAACAGAATGGTAAAGGTTTATACTCCCCGAACCACCAACAAGCATCAATCCAGGGCTTGCTCGAAACAACGAGTGCCTCCAACTAACAACAGCCCTGGGTGAGTTTTGTTTAATTATTTTGATTTGCTTTGATCTTTTGGATCATGGGACTGGGCATCCCGGTTACCGGCCCTTTCTCGTGAATGAGGAGCGGAGTCCACTCCTCTTGAGAATAACCCACCTAGCATGGAAGATATAGGCATCCCTAGTTGTAACATGAGCTTCTCGAGCATACAAAACATAATTTCATTTGAAGGTTTCGAGTTTGGCACATACAAATTTACTTGGAACGGCTGGTAAATACCGCATATAGGAAGGTATGGTGGACTCATATGGAATAACTTTGGGGTTTATGGAGTTTGGATGCACAAGCAGTATTCCCGCTTAGTACAGGTGAAGGCTAGCAAAAGACTGGGAAGAGACCAACTGAGAGAGCGACAACAGTCATAAACATGCATTAAAATTAATTCACACCGAATACAAGCATGAGTAGGATATAATCCACCATGAACATAAATATCATGAAGGCTATGTTGATTTGTTTCAACTACATGCGTGAACATGTGCCAAGTCGAGTCACTCAATTCATTAAAAGGAGGATACCATCCCATCATACCACATCATAATCATTCTAATAGCATGTTGGCACGCAAGGTATACCATTATAACTCATAGCTAATCAAGCATGTCACAAGAAACTATAATCTCTAAATGTCATTGCAAATATGTTTACTTCATAATAAGCTGAATCAGGAACGATGAACTCATCATATTTACAAAAACAAGAGAGGTCGAGTTCATACGAGCTTTTCTCATCTCAATAAGTCCATCATATATCGTCATTATTGCCTTTCATTTGCACGACCGAACGATGTGTATAATAATAACAGTGCACATGCATTGGACTAAGCTGGAATCTACAAGCATTCAACTCAAGCGAGAAGACAAAGTAATATGGGCTCTAAATTAAATAAACAATCATGCAAATGAGAGCCACTAAACATTTTCAATATGGTCTTCTACTCTCGACCCCCAAAGAAAAGAAAAGAAAAGAAAACTATTTACACGGGAAAGCTCCCAACAAGTAAGAACAAGAACGAGAAATCTTTTTGGGTTTTCATTTTAATTTCTACTACAAGCATGGAAATTAAACTAACTAATTTTTTTGGTTTTTCTTAAGGTTTATCGAACACACAAGAAGAAAGAGAGAAAAAGAAAATTAATCTAGCATGGATAATACAATGAAAGAGTATGAGCACCGACAACTAGCATAGTGTGTGAACATGAATGTAAAGTCAGCGAGAAATACGTACTCCCCCAAGCTTAGGCTTTTGCCCTAAGTTGGTCTAATGCCAAGGATAGCCTGACTGATATCCGTAGTTGTAACTGGGGTCGTACTGAGATGCAGCATCAAGTGCTTCCTGAACTGTGGCATGTTGGCGAGCCGCCTCTGCTCGCCCCTCGTGTTCAGCTGCTTCCTCCCTGGTAACAACATATCTTCCTTTTTCCTGGTAATCAAAAAGGAGAGGAGCAGGAAGAGTAACATGGACAGTGTGGCGTCTGTCATAGATTAGTCGATACGGGAGGAAATGCATTCCTCCTAAGAAAATGATGATGGACCATAGCGCCATAATCTAAATAAGCAGGAGGTAATATCATATCCCCCTCTCGTGGGGCTATACCAAGATAGTTAGCCACACGGGTCGCATAAATTCCTCCAAATAAATCTCCAGCTCTAGCATTATTATGCAACCTACGTGCAACTATTGCCCCCAAGTTATAATCTTTATAACCTAACATAGCACTCTTGAGGACACATAGGTCAGGGACACACACATGACATGCTTCATCTTTACCATTAATGCATTACCAATGAAGTGAGCAAAATAATGTATAGCAGGAAAATGAATGCTCCCTATGGTAGCTTGTGCTATGTCCCTAGATTCTCCCATAGTAATACTAGCAAGGAAATCTCTGAATTCAGATTTGTGGGGATCATTAATATTGCCCCATTGTGGAAGTTTGCAAGCAGTTGTAAAATCCTCTAAGTCCATGGTATAAGATGTATCATAGATATCAAATAGGACACTAGGAGAATTACGTGTACAGTTATATTTAAACCTCCGCACAAAGGAATCAGTCAATTGATAGTACTGAGGACACTTATCTTGTAAGAATTCCTCCAGATCAGCATTACGCACATACGCATCAAATTCCTCCGAAAAGCCTACTTCGACCATAAAATCACCAGATGGCCACTCACAAGCTCATACATCTGCGTCCCTCGATAATTCAACATCTTGCTCACGTATAGCAACCGTGGGTCCCTTCTTTACCGAGGAACCACCTTGGTACATTCTCCTAGACATAATTCTTTTTTCTGAAAATTTTGTGAAATTTTAGTAACTTTAAAATAAAAGTGAATAAAACTAAACAAGATTGGTAGCAACTACTCCGACAAGTGCCTAGAGCCTATATCAGGCATTTGAATTTCTTGGGACCTCATAAATTTAACATGCAAGCTCAAGAACATGGTCACCTATGCAGCAAGAATTTGCAATGAATAAAGCACTAGAACAAAAACTAATTGGACCAATGGAGGAGTCACATACCAAGAAATAATCTCCCAAAGCAATTTTGTGAATGGAACTTTGAGCAAGGAGATCGAAAATCGTAGCAAAATGAGCTAGAACTCGTGCTTGAGCTAGATGGGGATTTTTTTGGGAAGAAGATGGAGTGTGTGGGTGCTGGCATAAGTGCAGGGGGCCACCAGGGGCCCACGAGACAGGGGGGCGCGCCCAGGGTAGGTGGGCGCGCCCTCCACTCTCGTGGCCTGGTGCTTGCCCCTCCTGTAGTGATTTCAGTGCCTAAAATCCTCAAATATTCCATAAAAAATCATACTAAATTTGCAGGGCATTTAGAGCACTTTTATTTTCGGGATATTTTTATTGCACGGATAATTCAGAAAACGGACGGATAATACTATGTTTGCTTTATTTATTCTAAATAACAGAAAGTAAAAAGAGGGTACAGATGGTTGTGCCTTCTAGTTTCATCCATCTCATGATCATCAAAATGAATCCACTAACAAGGTTGATCAAGTCTTGTTAACAAACTCATTCCGAATAACATGGTACCGGAGAAATTTTGAATAACACTAAGTTACCTCAACGGGGATATAAACATCCCCAATAATAATAATATCATACTTTTTCTTGATAGTAGGGAGAGGAAATTCAAAACCTCCAATAATAACGGTTGGACTTTTTCCAATAGAATTAATGCTACAAACTTGAGATTGTTTCCTCGGAAAGTGTACCCTATGCTCATTACCATTAACATGAAAAGTGACATTGCCTTTGTTGCAATCAATAACAGCCCCTGCAGTATTCAAAAAGGGTCTACCAAGGATAATCGACATACTATCATCCTCGGGAATATCAAGAATAACAAAGTCCCTTAAGATAGTGACATTTGCAACCACAATAGGCACATCCTCACAAATACCGACAGGTATGGCAGTTGATTTTTCAGCCATTTGCAAAGATATTTCAGTAGGTGTCAACTTATTCAAATCAAGTCTATGATATAAAGAGAGAGGCATAACACTAACATCGGCTCAAAGATCACATAAAGCACTTCTAACATAATCTCTTTTAATGGAGCAAGGTATAGTTGGTACCCCCAGATCTCCAAGTTTCTTTGGTATTCCACCTTTAAAAGTGTAATTAGCAAACATGGTGGAAATTTCAACTTCCGGTATCTTTCTTTTATTTGTAATGATATCCTTCGTATACTTAGCATAAGGATTTACTTTAAGCATATCAGTTAAGCGCATACGTAAGAAAATAGGTCTAATCATTTTAGCAAAGTGCTCAAAATCCTCGTCATCCTTTGTCTTGGATGGTTTAGGAGGAAAGGGCATGGGTTTCTGAACCCATGGTTCTCTTTCTCTACCGTGCTTCCTAGTATCATAACGTTGATTCTTTGATTGTGGGTTATCATGATCAATAGCAGGTTCAATCTCTACTTCATTGTTTTTGCTAGGTTGAGCATCAACATGAACATTATCATTAACATTATCACTCGGTTCATGTTCATCACCTGATTGTGTTTCAGCATCGGAGATAGAGATATCATTGGAATTCTCAGGTGTGTCTCCAACAGGTTCACTAGAAGCATGCAAAGTCCTATCGTTTTTCTTTTTCTTCTTTTTGGAAGAACTAGGTGCCTCTAAATTATTTCTCTGAGAATCTTGCTCGATTCTCTTAGGGTGACCTTCAGGATACAAAGGTTCCTGAGTCATTCTACCAGTTCTAGTAGCCACTCTAACAGCAAAGTCAGGTTTATTATTTAATTCATCAAGCAAATCATTTTGAGCTTTATGTACTTGCTCAGCTTGAGTAGCAACCATAGAAGCATATTTGCTAACAAGTTAAAGTTCACCTTTAACTCTAGCCATATAATCGCTCATGCATCCTATCTCGAAAGCATTTTTCTTTAACTCTCTACGAACATAAGTATTAAAACTTTCTTGTCTAGCCATAAGGTCATCAAATTCATCTAAGCATGGGCTATGGAATTTAGTAGAGGGAATTTTAACTTTATCATATCTATAGAGAGAATTTACCTTTACTACCTGTGTCGGTTATCAAGACAATGTGGTTCTTCAACAGGTGGTATATTAATACCATGTATTTCTTCAATAGGAGGTAAATTCTTAACATCTTCAGCTTTAATAACTTTTTCTTTCATTGATTTCTTTGCCTCTTGCATATCTTGAGGACTAAGAAATCAAACACCTCTTTTCTTCATAGTGGGTTTAGGAATAGGCTCAGGAGTTGGCTCAATTGGTTTAGGAATTGCCTCAGGAATTGGCTCAGGAAGAGTCCAATTATTTTCATTAGTCAACATATTATTCAATAGTAATTCAGCTTCGTCATCTGTTCTTTCCCTGAAAACACAACCAGCACAACTATCCAAGTAGTCCTTGCAAGCATTGGTTAGTCCATTATAAAAGATATCAAGTATTTCATTTTTCTTAAGAGGATGATGAGGCAAAGCACTAATTAATCGTAGAAGACTCCCCCAAGCTTGTGGGAGACTCTCTTCTTTGATTTGCAAAAAATTATATATTTCCGCAAGGCAGCTTGTTTCTTATGAGCAGGGAAACATTTAGCAGAGAAGTAATAAATCATATCCTGGGGACTACGCACACAAACAGGAGCAAGAGAATTAAACCAAGTCTTAGCATCACCCTTTAATGAGAATGGAAATATCTTAAGGATATAATAATAGTGAGACTTCTCATCATTAGTAAACAGGGTGGCTATATCATTTAACTTGGTGAGATGTGCCACAACAGTTTCAGATTGAAGGCCATAAAAAGGATCAGATTCAACGTAATTATTTCAGGATCATCAAAGAATTCATAATCCTTTTCAGTAACACAGATAGGTGAAATAGCAAAAGCAGGGTCAGGTTTCATTCTAGCATTAAGAGACTGCTGCTTCCATTTAGCTAATAATTTCTTAAGATCATATCTATCTTTACAAGCAAAGATAGCTCTAGCAGCATCCTCTTTCATAACATAACCCTCAGGAACAATGGGCAATTCATAATCATTGGGAGAACCTTCATCATCACTATCATCAATAATAGCATCTTCAATAATTTCATTCTCTCTAGCCCTAGCAAGTTGTTCATCAAGAAATTCACATAATGGCAAAGTGGTATCACGCACAGAAGTAGTTTCATCATAAGTATCATGCATAGCAGAAGTGGCATCATCAATAACATGCGACACATCAGAATTCATAGTAGTAGCAGGTTTAGGTGTCGCAAGCTTACTCAAAACAGAAGGAGAATCTAGTGCAGAGCTAGATGGCAGTTCCTTACCTCCCCTCGTAGTTGAGAGAAAAATCATAGTTTTCGCGTCTTTCAAGTTCTTCATAGTGATCTACAAATATAAATCCCAAGTGACTCAGAGAATAGAGCTATGCTCCACGCAACGGCGCCTGAAATTAGTCTTGATAACCCACAAGTGTAGGGGATCGCAACAGCTTTCAAGGGTAAAGTATTCAACCCAAAATTATTGATTCGACACAAGGGGAGCCAAAGAATATTCTTGAGTATTAGAAGTTGAGTTGTCAATTCAACCACACCTGGATAATTTAGTATCTGCAGCAAAGTATTTAGTAGCAAAGTAGTATGATAATAAATGTAACGGTAGCAAAAGTAATATTTTTGGGTTTTGTAGTGATTGTAATAGTAGCAACGGAAAAGTAAATAAGCGAAACACAAGATGTGAAAATCTCATAGGCATTGGATCAGTGATGGATAATTATGTCGGATGTGATTCTTCATGTAATAGCTATAACCTAGGGTGACACAGAACTAGCTCCAGTTCATCAATGTAATGTATGCATGTATTCCGTAAATAGTCATACGTGCTTATGGAAAAGAACTTGCATGACATCTTTTGTCCTACCCTCCCGTGGCAGCGGGGTCCTAGTGGAAACTAAGGGATATTAAGGCCTCCTTTTAATAAAGAACCGGAACAAAGCATTAGCACATAGTGAATACATGAACTCCTCAAACTACGGTCATCATCGAGAAGTATCCCGATTATTGTCACTTCGGGGTTGTACATAATAGGTGACTATAGACTTGCAAGATAGGATCAAGAACACACATATATTAATGAAAACATAATAGGTTTAGATCTGAAATCATGGCACTCGGGCCCTAGTGACAAGCATTAAGCATAGCAAAGTCATAGCAATATCAATCTCAGAACACAGTGGATACTAGGGATCAAACCCTAACAAAACTAACTTGATTACATGGTAAATCTCACCCAACCCATCACCGTCCAGCAAGCCTACGATGGAATTACTCACGCACGGCGATGAGCATCATGAAATTGGTGATGGAGGATTGTTGATGATGACGATGGTGCTGAATCCCCCTCTCCGGAGCCCCGAACGGACTCCAGAACAGCCCTCCCAAGAGAGATTAGGGCTTGGCGGCGGCTCCGTATCGTAAAACGTGATGAAACTTTCTCTCTAATTTTTTCTCCGCGAGACGGAATATATGGAGTTGGAGTTGAGGTCGGCGGAGCCTCAGGGGGCCCACGAGACAGGGGGCACGCCCGGGGGGGGGGGGCCACCCTCGTGGATAGGGTGTGGGCCCCCTGGTCTTGATTCTTTTGCCAGTATTTTTATATTTTCCAAAAAGTGCCTCCGTGTATTTTTAGGACATTCCGAGAACTTTTTTTTTCTACACATAAAACAACATTTCTACTGAAAACAGCGTCAGCCTGGGTTAGTTTCACTCAAATCATGCAAGTTAGAGTCCAAAACAAGGGCAAAGTGTTTGGAAAAGTAGATACGTTAGAGACGTATCATCGCTCTCCAAGGACTCGTATTTATGGACGAAATCCTGGAGCTCTTGTTGGACCTCGCTCACCCGGGCCTCTTGCTTCTCGTGCACGGCGCGTTCCTTGGCCGCTTTGTCTTCGTCCTTGGCCAGCACCTTCTTAAGGGCCACCACTTTGGTCGTGGCCCCTATCAATGTTCATGACGCTTGTATCAGCAGAAACCATTTATTCTTTATAAGTATACAGATGGGGTATTGCATACCTTGACTTTCCTCGAGCTGCCTCTTCACGAGGCCGAGCTCTCCCTCGGTCCGCTCCAGGTCCTGCTTTAGTCCAGAGACCTCCGTAGTATGAGCGGCAACGGCCAGCAACAATGCCTGCTTATTCACATAGACATCTTCTGTTAGACTCCTGCGAACATTGTTTGATCCTTTGTTAGGCTTTTCTTTCCGAACACCAAATAGAGCATCAGGAGCTACAGTCTATACTGTGATATTCTCTTACAATTTTATTACTTACCTTAAAGCCTGTTAGAAGGCTAGCGTAGGCTTCGGTTAATGCGGTTTTGGCGGACCGGACCTTCTCAATCACCGTACTCATAAAAGTACAGTGTTCTTCATTAATGGAAGTGTTGCAAAGCGTTTCGAGCAAGTTGTCCGGTGCCTCTGGATGGACAGAGGTCATTGGTACAGGCGGCTCACCCTCTTTAGAGAGAGACTACATGCCTGAATCCGGAACCACTTGGGTTTCTGGATCCGTATTCGGATGAGGGCCAAACTGGCTGTGGCCCCCATTATCGGAGTCCATGGGGGTCTTCCCCCCATGTGCCCGGCTGGGATTTCGCCTAGGGGTGTCTCCGGAACTATCTCCCCTTGGCCTGGTATCCTTTGAGAAAACACCTTGGTGTCATCCGCGGACCTGGGGTAGGAGGTTGTCGGAAGTGAATCACTATTCATCGCCGACGGGTCCAGAGACACCTCTGAAGAGGAGGATATCTCGATGCTGGATTTGGTCGGACTGCAGGCGCACGTCTGGCATGATAAGAAGCGATAAAGCAAACATACTAGAAATACTATTGTGCCCGAATACTTACGACTTAGCCAGGGGTTTGTCCCTGGGATCCCACTCCTCGCCGCTATTGGTGACTGCGGTGGAGTGGTCTGGAAGGAAGGTTTTTCCCTTATTGGACACCTCGGCCTCCCCGTGCGTGGCGGCCTTCCTCTTCTTTCTCCCCCCGGTGGGGGGGGGGTCGATTTCCTCCTCCTCCTCGTCGTCTTCGGTGGAGGAGTGCGTCTTGGTGTCTTTGGACGTCATGTCCGATGCAACCTTACACCGGAGACCTTCTCTGGTCCCCGCGGACGTCTTCTTGGCCTTCTTCTCTGGCACCTCATAGGGCCCCGGAAACAGCATCTTCGTTAGAAGTGGCGATTCTGGATCTTCAGGTAGCGGAGCCGGGCAGTCAATCTGCTCCACTATCGCTACCTAGGCTTGTAAAATCGGCATGGAGGCTTAGAGTCCTCCTGCGGATGTGCTGGTAAAAGGAACGTCCTGCAAAATATGAGAACTTACCGGATTGGCTCAGCGTTTCGCGTTGAGTCTGCAATCTTCGGTTATGGGTGGTGGTACCTTGTTGGCCTTGAAAAGCACCTTCCAGACGTCTTCGTGCGTCGTGCCGAAGAGCTCTCGCAGTGTCAGGTGTTTGGCCGGGTCGAACTCCCATAGATTGCGAACTCGTCTCTGACACGGAAGAATCCGGCGGAGGAGCATAACCTGGACCACGTCGACGAGCTTGATTTTCTTACTTATCATATTCTGGGCGCTGGTTTGATGTCCGGTCAGTTCTTCCACTAAGCCCCAGGCTAAGCCCTTCGCTTTCCAGGAGGTGAGCCGCATGGGGACGCCAGATCAAAATTCGGGGATCGCCGCCCAGTTGGCGTCACGCGGCTTGGTGATGTAGAACCACCCCGATTGCCACCCCTTCACAGTCTCCACAAAGGAGCTTTCAGGCCAGTTGACATTGGGCATCTTGCCCACCATGGCACCTTTGCACTCCGCTTGTTGGCCGCCCACCACCTTTGGCTTCACGTTGAAGGTCTTCAGCCATAGGCCGAAGTGGGGCATGATGCGGAGGAAGGCCTTGCACACGACGATAAACACCGAGATGTTGAGGATAAAGTTGGGGGCCAAATCATGGAAGTCCAGCCCGTAGTAGAACATTAGTCCGCGAACAAACGGATGGAGGGGGAATCCCAGCCTGCGGACGAAGTGAGAGAGGAATACTACCCTTTCCCAGGGTTTTGGGGTAGGGATGATCTGCTCTTCGGCCGGAAGCCAATGCGCGATGTCTGTGGACATGTATCCGGCCTCCCAAAGCTACTTGATGTCCTCCTTCATAACGGAGGAGGCCATCCACTTGCCTCCCGCTCCGGACATGTTCGGGATGTTTTTGCGGAGAAGGTGAAGGGTTGTGTGTTGGAGCTCGAGAATGGATGAGCAGAGGAAAAAGAAGGTGTGGGTGAAAAAGGGAATCCTTATCTCTTTATAAAGGCGGCAGTCATGTGTCTCCCTACTTGCCCTTGAAACTTGATTATTCCCCAAGCGCCACGCTAATGGCACGGTTGGGTTACCCATGCCCGTATTGATGAGAATCCCATGATAAGGGGACACGATCTCTGCTTCGACAAGACGTGCCAATAAAAATGCCTCGCAAGACATGTAGTAGCAGGTTGAGAAAACGGTTTGAATAATCACCGGGCCGCGGCGTGATGTCATGCTATGGAAAAGTTGTCAGCAGATTAGACTCGTGGAATATTGTGCTCTCGACGGTGGTATGTGGAATTTGTTTTGCAGAGCCGGACACGATTCTTGTGTTTAAGATCTACTTTGGAGTGTCCGGAGAAGGAACCCGCCTTGCAATGCCGAAGACAATCCGCGCGCCAGACTCATCGTCAGTGAAGCCTGGTTCAGGGGCTACTGAGGGAGTCCTGGATTAGGGGGTCCTCGGAGGGCCGGAGTATATGCTTATGTCGGACTATTGGACTATGAAGATACAATATTGAAGACTTCGTCCCGTGTCCGGGTGGGACTCTCCTTTGCGTGGAAGGCAAGCTTGGCAATTCGGATATGTAGATTCCCTTTTCTATAACCGACTCTATGTAACCCTAGCCCCCTCCGGTGTCTATATAAACTAGAGGGTTTAGTCCGTAGGACGACAGCAATCATAATCATAGGCTAGCTTCTAGGGTTTAGCCTCTACGATCTCGTGGTAGATCAACTCTTGTAATACTCATATCATCAAGATCAATCAAGCAGGAAGTAGGGTATTACCTCCATAGAGAGGGCCCAAACCTGGGTAAACATCGCGTCCCCCGCCTCCTGTTACCATTAGCACAGTTCGGGACCCCCTACCCGAGATCCGCCAGTTTTGACACGGACAGAGAGTGACCAGGAGGTTGCGTGGCATCCTTGGCCATCTCCAGGTAGTCAGCGGAAGCAGTAGGTGGCCGGGGCGCGTGGCCGCGCGCACAGGGCACATGCCCGGCGTCCTTCAGTCCCAAGGAAGGGGACGACAAGCACGGCCAGATGGGCCGGCTGGGCTTTGCCCAGTTGGGCTGCCACAGTGGTGGGCTACCAGGTTAGATTCCTTCCATCTCTTTTCTTTTTCTTTTTCATTTTTCTGCTTGTTTTATTTTGCCACTGTTTAAATTCAAAACAGATATTCAAACCAGTGCCAATCTTTCTACAAATATTCATGTGACTTATATGGACTTTCCAAATGCACACCAATATTTCTGAGACATTTGAAAATATATTGTGGATATATGAATATAAATTCAAATTCAAATAACATAATTATTTAAATTCAAAGTACCAAAATATTCCATAAAAATGTTCATCATTTTTGGTTGGGGTCAAAACCTTTGCCAAAATATAACCAACATTAATTAGGGCCATTTTGGAAAACATTGAATGCACTTTTCAGGGTTCTTGCCCTTTCCTTAATATTTCTGAGGCTTTGAAAATTCCCTCAATTCAAATTCCTTGAATTTAAACATGATGCAACAACCAAGCTAGACCAAGTGCAAGGTAAGTCTAGGGATGTGACAACTCACCCCCACTAAACAACAATCTCGTCCCGAGATTCAAGAGTGAGGTAAAAAGACAGAGAGGACACTAGGTATCAAAATCTTCATGATCCAACTACTCTTCTTGAAGATGTTGATTCATTGCATCAGATTGATTTTGACGTCTTTGCCTTCGAGATCTTCATCCACACATCAAGACAGAAGTGATAGGAAAAACTCAACGAGAATCGTTCCTTACAAACATCGAGCAACTCAAGATCAACTCATGAAGTGAGACATTAAAACATCTCTCGAGCTGAAACTCAAACACATACATCGAGAGAGGTGGAAGATAACAGATGACAGGTGTTCAATTTGGTAGGCAGGATTTCCACACCTAAGAGCGTGGTGAATGTTGTCAACTCAGCAAGGAGTTGATTGCTCTTCATATCAAATGGGGCACCTTGGAGAAGGTGACTCCTAGACTATTCCTTAAGTGGCAAAAAGAATTACTTTTGATATAAAGATCATTGAAACTCTCTATACCAGCCTAAGGCAACCACAATTCATTGTTTGAAAGAGTTCGATGGAAATTGCATACTTAGTTTTGGAATGGGATTGTGATTATAGAACAATCGGCAATGGAAGGCACATTTCGTCTGATACCGAAGATATAACCTAGTGTCTGAGCGTGCTCTAAAGAACTTGAGCATTGCCATATTCATCAGGGTTTTACCAACATCTATGTCAAAGATCTTGGCAACACTTCATACTACCATGATGAATGATGATGGACGATGCAGATGCAAAGGAAGATAACACCTTCTTAGATTTCACCTTAGCGAGGCCAAGGGATCAAAATCGAGATGATCGACCGAGAGACATTTAGCACTCTGCTTCTAATGTTCTCCTTGATGTGCTAGCGTAACCCATTTACAGATATGGTTTGCTGTCTAGAACATCAAGTAAAAGGTCAGACTTCGGGAGCACAAACATCCATAAGGAGAAACTTTTAGAGTAAGTCATAGAAAAATCCTCATGGGGAAGCAAACAAATTGCTTTATCAAGATACTACAATAATAGTTCTTCCAGCTAGGTGCGTCCACTTTAACGAAACCTACATCATAGTTCTTGGAAGAAGTTCCAACCACCACACCTGCCTGAGATTCAGATCTAGTTGGTAACAGGATATTATAGACAGCATGTCTGAAAAAGAAAGTTGGCAGCAGAAGCTGACGAGATGATGTTGTGCGATTCTCGAGAAATGAACTATGATAGCAAGCTCCCAAACATGAACTGGTTCTACTACACACATGTGGACACACTATCGCAGACAAGCATGACCACGTAGTAGTCTTCTAATAAAACACTACCGAGTTCAGGTGGGGAACCATCATCGAGGATATCGAAGTCCTTACATAAGGCATGCTCTTAAGAAGGAACTTCTTCTCCTTGAACAAGTCAATCAGTGGCTTGGTGTGCTAAGGAATTCAAATGGAACAAAAATGATCAGTCTAATAGACCACAGAATACTTTGCACATACATGACTGGCTTGGGATGATTCCAGAGGAAGCAAAAACAATCTTTCTTGAACTCACGGCGGCAACTTGCACCAAATGCATGTGAATCAGAGGGGGTCACTTCCTTCGTCCAACATGTACCTCATGAACGGAACACGAAGGCATTGTTTACAAACTTTCCAATACTAACTTATATGTTCAACATGAATCATGGACAAGATAAAATGTTGTCAATGGGCTCAACAACAATCCATCCAGGCTTCCATATAGGTGGAATTCCACAATTAAGTGAACACAGTGATAGCATTAGTCAAACCCAAAAGATATAACGGTGTATGCTCGAGGAATCAACCATGAGTAAGATAGCATCACAAACATCTTTGGTTCTGATTTGATTTGAGGATAGACCATGCTCAAATCAAAGATTGGATAAGATGATAGATCCAACAACTGATCACAAGAACCAATCGATGAAGGTATCATCTTTCTTCAACACACACACACACAAAAGATATCCCTTTGTAATAGACTAAGTCGGACAAGATTTTATCTTCCAACTCTCCAAGTTGTTGTCTAGCTTAACCAACTAGCTCAGGGGTATGCAACACAAATTCTTGGAGAAGGGGTGGTTACAAGAAACCAATCTTGGTCACGAGCTCAACATAACAGTCAGGGGACAACCTGGTGATACTTCCGAGAAGATATTCAGAAAATCACGAACCACCGATATGCTATTAAGATCGAGAACAATCTTGCTTTTTTGGGCAAGACGAGATGATCAAATAATCAAGGGATTGACATAGTCGTAACTCATTGATCGAAGAGTGCACTAGAAATATGGACTAGGTAGCACGATCAACCTTATGATGGTGATTCAATAACCAACGCGCTAAGGATGAAATTATTGTCCTTTAACTACCAAGCAATAGGGTTGCTAGGTGTATTGATTTCACACACCATGGTTCACCTGTCGACATTCCGGTTGCAACAACACGGGGACCGAGGAATGAACAACGATAGCGAGAAGTATCACAATATCAAGAGTTCATAGGATGGTGTGCAATTCCTATGATATTCTTGATATAAAAGATGGTAATACTCCATAGTAGAATAGAACAAAAGCCGGATTGTCATTCGGATCTATTGAACACAACTGCTTTGACCCAATCCTGGATACAGATGAGGTACTAGAGTTTGTTTCTCCTGGTCATTCAGAGATAGCATGGCTTGATGGAACATAAGAGTAAAGGGCATCAATGAACACGAATGCACACATACTCTTGACTATCAATTGACAGATGAAGGTCAGAAAACAACTAAAGGGGGACAACTCAAAGGAACATATGATTTTTTGAGTCATGGATGCATAGATTAATATGTTGAACCAAGTTTAACAAGTTTCTTCCGGATAATCCATGCAGAGAGGTAGGACTGGCAGAGTCACAACATAGAACCAAGAATTCATCAAGAGCACTCTGGTTGTGATCTTTTGTTTCAAATGGACTTCTAACATAAGCAGCTCATGGTATTTGGGAAAAGGAAACACCACAGATCTCGAGGACTATCGCAAAGGTTACTAATATCCTAAAGGAACTAGCAACACTATCAACATGAATGAGCAGAGTGAATCTCGGGTTCAAGAACCCAGGAACAGAATACTTACTAACTAAATTGCATCATGGGACGCTTTCGAGAATGACGGACAGAATCATCACATTGGGAACAGAAATCATGGCTAGCATACTAGGTGGTACTCTAAGACACCTAGGGTCATAATACTAGCTCCAACATATATGTCGAGGCAATAGAGTACCTCAACCCATCGATTAGTGTGGTTAATCTGGACCAAAGGATCTTCGGGAACGGGAAGACGGATTTTGCAAATGCATTAGATTGTTTAGAAACCTGGGATGACTCGGATAACATAACGGCTGTAGAAGCTCAAAAGATTTGGGACATTCTGCAAAGATGGTGGCATAACCACTCAGAATCACAATATCAAGATTCTGAGATCAATGATCAACATACGTAAGTAGTACGAACTGAACTGATACTTGAATCCATCATTTCTATAAGTCTATGCATTAGTAACATGTGATCCTGATAGAAAGAAGAGAAATCCTAGTTCCTTAACCCTGTAGAAAAGATGGGATGACTCGGATCAGAAGGCATAAGGTAACGGAGTAAAACATACTTACGTTCCCGTCCACAATCAATTCCCTTATATAACTAAAGAATTTCTAGACTCAACTTCGACCAGTTTGGCTTGGTAATCCTACAAGCAGTCAGGCTCACCAATCCTGTCAGGACCCCGATCCTAAGTCACACGGATCTAGCATGTAACAGATCATATCACTTTGTGGCCTGACGCACGGTATTCCCATGGGTGCCAGCTTACCTGGCCCAGGACCGTTTGTGCCTTTAGGCTCAAGTATATGACACTACTAGAAAAAGGGTTGTTAGTGGCGCACCTGTTTTTGCTATTAATGGCGCACTACACGTGTGGCACTATTAACGCGCCACTAGTAACAAATAGTAATGGCGCACCTCTGGTGCGCCACTAGTATCCCAGATAATAGTGGCGCACCACACCATGCGCCATTACTGTGTCCACCAGTGTGCCATTACTATGCCTCCCAGGGGGGCATATTTACCTTGTGCTCTGGGTTACTAATGGCGCACTTATAGATAATGCGCCACTTGTGTGTTTATTGCAGTGCGCCACTAAAGTGCAATATGGTGCGCCACTACTATGATATTAGGAATTTTTTTTCTTTTCTGATATTTGCACAGGTTACAAAATACATTACTGCATAGAATATAGACATCACAACATAAAAACAACAGAATTATCGAATACAATAGAAGATTAGTCTCCGAATATAATTCATCATATTAGTCTCCGAATTCAAAATACCGAACAAAGTTAGAACATTAAAAGTCTTGAGACCGCGAGTAGCGAGTTTGTCTTCACATTACAAGTCGATATCGATCATCTAAACTAACATCACATAGAAGAGAGCCGCGGTCATCATGATGAGCATCCTCGCGATGAAACTGGTCTTCATCCGGTTCCTCCAACGCTCCCTCCTCTCTCCCGCTAGATAGTGTGCGTATCTAGATTCCACCTCAGCACTAGTGGTGTACCCTTTGTAATTGTTACCGCTGAAATGGTGAACCTGTCTCCGACACTCCTCCCAGTCGTCCTAGATGCCTGGGACCTTACCCTTGTACATGACATACGACGGCATCTCTATGCACTAGACAAACAAAATGTTAGTAGCAATTCATAGACAATACATAAGCAATATATAAGTATGCAACAAAAGGATCGGAAGAGAAAAGCAACACATTAATAGCACGATTCATGGTCCTACTAATAAATAGCATCGATTACATATAAGTTAAACGACTGTCCAAACTAAAGAGACATACAATTTCATTAAAGTATAATTACAACATGAGCTAATCGATATTTCATAACTACATAGCATCACTACTTTCGACTCGACTAAGGGACCGGAGCATGGATGAAATCGCGGTCGTTGTCAGCCTGCATTTGTAGCGTTGTTTCTATCTCACTATTGGACGGTTGACATCGGAGGTAGAACTGCCTCGAGGTACGAAGGACATCTTGATGGATGATTTCCGCAAACTCCGAATGGATGCGAAAGAATTCTTGTCTGATGTCCGTGTCCTGGGTTGCCGACAAGCGTGCGGCCTAATCTTTGAGATTATTTGGTAGTAGAAGGTGATTATGGTCCCGTACGATCGCCCGCATGTGATGGAGGGCATAGTAGGCATCCTTCTGGCCGCCAGGCGGCTACTTGACGCAGGGGAACGTCGTATTGTGGGTGAACACGTGCTTGCCGTACCTACGAATTTGCCTGCTGAAGGTGCCTCCAGATCTGGCGTAGCTGGGAAGAGCTTCATCAAGAACTTTCTTGATATTTGTGTAGTCTTTCTTCGACTGACGGTCCGAGTCGAAATACGTGGCCATGGAATATTTCAGACTTAAGAGGATGAGTGTGCAATGTGTGTCACTGCACAAAACACGGAATGTTAGAAAAAAAAGAACGATCAAAATCTAAGAAATCATATGTTACGGTGCGGTGAGGGGATGACTTACTCGGGAAAGTAAGGCACGAGGAAGTTATCCTTATCTGGGTTTGCCGGAATGACGCCTTCGAGGTATGAACTAGCGACTGTCCGGTCCCCAGCGCTGCCCAAGATCTTGGCACGCATGTAGAAGGGGTCGACTATCACGATGTCTGGGATCTTGTCTCTAATGATCCGCATCTCCATACTTAGCGAAAATAGCCGAATGAAGGTGTAGTGCAACGGATGAAGGTTAAACATAGCGAAGATGTCATCAAACCGTAGGACGATCATACCCCTGATGGTGCTATGGACAAAGCCCTTGCCCTCTGGCACCTTGGCCACGAAAATCGGGTATGCCACATCATTCTCGGATAGATGCCACTTCTCCAAAGAAAGAACACTGTCATGTAGACTCCACATAGCACTGGTTGCAGCATTGAGCAGATTAGTCGGTAGCATCAGCCTACCCGCTACATGCACCCTCCTCAAGATATCCTTAGGTGAAGGTGGCCCGTACTGAGCACAGATCATACTCGGTGCCGGCTGGCTCACACCCTTGTTATTTTTTCTTTTCCGTCCCTTCTTCTTTTGCTGTAATGGGATCGAGTTCTGCTCAGAGACCACCTTCTTGAGTGTGTTGGGGCTGATAATATTTCGCACCTCGGCTATCTAAGGCTCGGTGAAGGCAGCAGCTGGAGGCGTCTCCTAAGAACTGAACGCCAAAACACGCCTGTTGCAATTGGGTTTCTCCGCGGTACCAGCTAGATCGCGATCATCTTTTGCAGGGTTGGGTTCTTGAGAAGGAGGCCCCAAGAATTCTTCGCCGTACCCATGTTCGTTGAAGTAGTTATCGACCTTGGTAAATGTACCGTCGTCATCTTCGTCGTCCGGATCCTGTGCCATATGCATGTCCAGCATGTCCGGTAGCATTGCGGTGGTCTTGCCATGGCTTGGCGCCGACACGACTGGCGGTGTTGTCTGTGGGGTGGTGTCCCCCACCCCCAAACGAATCTGGCTCTTCGGCCAAAGCAGGGGCTAGCTTAAGCAGGCACTGAGGGTCCTCACATCATCTTCGTCGTCCCCAGCGGGTCGAAACGGAGGTAACAAGTCATTGCAGCCCGACAGCACCCGAACCAGTTGAACCATATACATGTGGGTGGCATCAGATTACCGTGGAACACGGGGTTGCCCGGTTGAACGATTCTGGCCTTGGTGACATCGATCAACTCTCCGCCCACAAAGTGCAGGAGAGTGCATGAAATGTCGGCAGCGCCCTGCGAAAACATGTAGGGCGTCAGGGATGCCCAGTCAAAGGCAAGGAGATGAAGTCATCGGCCGAGAGGCTTAGTTACCGTGAGGGCGTCGAGCTCGGCTAATGTCGAGGCACCGCCAACGGCGGGCGTGCAAGTGATGGACGGGCCCCTTGCTGCTGAGGTGCCAGCCGGCGTATTCTTCCTACACCCGGGTGCATTAAGCTCCAATGCCCGCGTCGGCGCAGGAGACACCAATACCGCCTCTGCCAGAGACACCAATGGTGCCGCCAGTGCATTGTGCGAGTTGCTGGCCGTGAAGCTGGGAATCGGGGGCGGCCCTTGTTGGCCGCCCACAATCCACGCCTGCAGCCCCTCAATCAAGGTAGGCACAATGGTGGTGATTGTCACTCCGAGTTGGTCTCGCACTTGCTCTTGGACCATCTCCGGAATCCGCGCCACTTGTGCCTTTAGTTCTTGAACCTCGCGCACCTGGCTTTCCGATCTGGTCTTTCTCTCCTTTCGCCCAGCATTGTAGTATTCCGACAATTTCGTGGACAAGCCTCTGCTGGCCACACGACCAGCTGACGATGGCATACTGAACTTATCCTTGTGTTTCGTTACGTTCAATGCCCTATTTAAAGTGGTTTCCCAAGGGGAGCTCTAAGACGACCCCGCGCTACTGCTTTCAGTGTCCTACGGAAGGAACATGAACCATTTAGATATTTTGCTTCATTAATTAGAATGCAACCATATGGAGCTAATTATGCGGGTGTGTATTCCTTACCAGAACAAGCTCAAGCCCCTTTGTCTTCGGATCCGTGGTAAGCTCCTTTGTTACCGGGTCCACCTTGTACCGGGCCCTGGCATAGTTCCTGGTCTGCTTGTAACGATATTTATCGAAGTGGGGCAGTAGGCCTTGCTCGGCATGCTCCGCGTCCTCCTTGTCCCATATAGGTTCCGCCACTCTGTAACCGCCGGGACCGAGTTTGTGGACCCCTAAGTTCAAGTCCCACATATCTTTCCCCCAGTGACTTGATTCCGCGGTTGCGTTGCTCTCGCACTTGATCTTGAACTCCCGGTAGTCAGCTTTGTTGATCGAAGGATTTTTCTCCTTGATCTTCTCATAACTATCACCTCTTAGAATCCTTCTCCTCACCGCGGCTCTCCAAGTAGCCAGTGTCATGCTCATCTTCGTGAGGGTGGCACTGTTCACTTTATTCCCTTAGAGGTGTGTGTTTGTGAAGTCACCGGGGAACTTGTATCATTCATGTAGCTCCGTGAAGAGGAGGTTGCGCAAATACCCTCGGTCACGATGCCTTAGGTTGTCTGTGTTGATCGAGACGGTGCTCCCGAGAATGCACCCGAGTTGTCCCGCGTACCCACTGACTAATTCTTTGGGCGTCATTGGATGCCCACTGGAGGACACTTCAGTAAATTCCTGCTTGACGGTGCCGAGCATGTTTGGGCGTCGGTCCTTCCGTTGCCTCTTCGGTTGGCTGCCATCTGTGTGTGCACTGTCATCATCAGTGGTGGCATCCTCGGCGGCACCATCAGTGGTGCCATCCCCGACGCCACTAGGGGTTGTGTAGTCAGGATCGGTGTCTTCCGCGGTGTCCTCATAGCATCGAGGTTCTTCCTCCATCTCCTGGGACAACTCCCAGAATGCCTTGCCCGAACCGTCGGCCTCATCGTTGTGGGCCATGTTCGCTCTAAATAGGAAAAAAGTCTGGTCAAAAAGTTGGTTATTGTCGCGGAACAAGATCTCCAAGTTGACCAAATAACATAATTCTCAAGGAATGTCGCCAAAAAGTTGGTTATTGTCAAGGAACAATTGTGAGATGTTTGTGATATTGCCTAGGTGTTTTGGGATGGAACCTGTTAGTGTGTTGTTGCTAAGGTCCAAGTCCACGTTCTCAAGGTCTAAGATAATTTAATCAGGGCAGTGGCAGTGGATTTGTGCACAAGCTAAGCTAGCTAAGACAGTAGCTTCCTTGCAACCCACAAAAGACAAAGGAAAAGGGGTGAAAACAGGGAGATGGTTAGCTTTGATGAGCAGGCAACATCTTCCTAACCCCCTTCTTCTTGTCTCCTCTCACTATCTCTCTCACACACATGGCAAGCAAGGGTGTCTGGGTGTGTGAAAAAATACTAAACTAATACAACCACTAAAGCGTGATTTTTTTGTTTCGGTTGAGAATCGGGCACCTTCTAGGTCAAGAAAATTGGGCATGACCTTTGCTAATTTTCTTGACCTAGGAGTGCCCCATTCTCAACCGAAACGGAAATTAATCAACATTTCAGGAGAAAGGGGTCATTTCAGAAGATCACAAGAGCATCACAAGTTGACAAAATTCCCAAGTAGTACAGCAGCAGCATCACAAGTAGTACAGCAGCAGAAGTGAATACAGTTTTTATAGCATGTACAAAGTGACAGAAACACAATCTGCTGGGGTAAGTTTTCACACAAGTCAGCTGCCACATTTTCCTTGTAAAGACACTTTCCTCGCACAAGTTAGCTGCCACAAATACTAGTGTTTGTATTGTGTACTATAATTAGCAGTCGGCACACATCATCTGACTGCTATATATGTAAAACATCATGCATACACAACCATTGGACCAACATTTCCATCAGTTAGAAGTTTTCAAGAAAAATTAACTAACTACTATGCATTTTATCCGGATTATTGGATTAGCGATGCAGAATATATATAACAGATCAGAAACATGTAGCATTCTTAAGTTCCATATTTCGAGATAATGTGTAAAGTATATAAGCCATCACAGCAAGCACACATTTGGAGGTCATAACTAGAAGGAAGGATGTAAAAAGGAATACTCTGAACAAAAAATTAGCGAGCTTATGCAATGAAGATCTAAAAAAGGGATATAAGTATTATTTTAATAGACTAATGTTTATCTTCGCATGATGAAGGGCTATAATAGCTAAACCTCATCATGCTTCTTGTCCTTAGCTAATTTTTTTAATTAGAATTGAAGAGGAACCATTATCATATCATAAGGAAATCATTCATTTTACACTAATAGAGTCCATAGTTTGCACAAGAAATCTCACAGGACAATGTTCATTTTTTTTCTTTTAGCTCAACAGGGAAAACAGAAGCCTGAGAGTACATCATCTCCAAAGCAAAAAAAATCCTCTCATCTCATATGAGGAGTGTTAACCCTAAGACTAATAGCTTGTTGTGCAGTATAGCTACAGTGATGCCCTGTCCATTTGTCCTACAGTTGTGCAGTACAGCTACAGCTACAGCAACTGCTGAAAGCCAACCAAGATCTTCTTTGAACTAAGTTTTGAGTGATAACGGCTTAGTTAACTGAAACTATCCTCACTTTGCTTGAGCACTTCAAAATACCACTACTAGGGAAAAGCCTAGCAGCAGCGCGGGTTTTGGGCCTATCAGTAGCGCGGGCAGGAGCGCTACTGATAAGGCGCTACAGCTAATGCTTAGCAATAGCGCGTCTTGGCCCACGCTACTGCTAAATTGACTTAGTAGCAGCGCTTCATCAGAACATCGCTACTGGTAACTAGTAGTAGCGCTTCTCCTTACCCGCGCTACTGCTATTTTTTAGTATTTTATTTCTTTTCTTTTTCTTTTCATGTTGTATTCATACACCTTTACACAAGTTTTCATACAACAGGAATTTAGAGATTGTTTTTACATCATAATGAGTTATTACATCATGGGGTGAAAGAACCGTGGACTAGTTTCAAGTGGATGTCCATCCACTTGAAACTAATCCGCGGTTCTTTCACCCAATGATATAATAATATCATCATCATCATCATATCATTAACAACTTAGCATCATAATACATCATTGTCATATAACACCTCCTCAATATCATCGTTTTTATCATTGACATCACATAACACCTCCTCAAGATCATCATTATCAACTCTAACACATTACCACATAATAAACATATTGTACCTCATAGGACCTATTACATTCGATTAAGACCTACTACATTTTCTAAGGTAAAATAACAAAAAACAAGATAGCCCCTGACTCTCCATTATGGAGAATGGAGATTAGCCTGTCTCCAATTCTTGCCTTTCGCTGAATGTTACTTCCAAGAACCTCCTTGCGAATGTCCATACATTTCTTCCATTCTCTGATGATCATGTGTTCACGGGTTTTAGAAATCCGATATGCACAGGTGAGCTCCGTAGATTTACCTGGCAGTATGTTCAGAACTGAGAGGCGACCATGCAGAGACATCAGATGAGGCACACAATCCATCGGGAGTTTCTGTTGAAAAACATAATAATAACTTCGTAGTTAGCAATGATGTACTAGTTTTAGAAGTATGCAAAAGATGCACGGATGTCGTAATAGTAAAAATCTTACCAGGGTATCTCCAGAGAAGTTATCGTTGTTCAACACATGCACTAGTGGCACGTATTCACCATAATTTGGAGGAGTTCGATAATAGTCATTGTAATTCTCAAGAAGAGTACAAAATGCGATCAGATGATTTTTCTCCTTATACGTTAATTGGGTGCCTTCGGTGTAGTGGGTTTTATCTACCATCTTCCGCACAGTCTTTGAAGAATCAAAATAAGCTGTCAATGGAAATAAGCTATCAACTATTTTGAAATAAACAATATAAATTAGTTAATAACTATGTTTGAGAAACTCACATAGCGGTACAATCGGAAGCGTATCAACAAGGACCCAAATGTCCATATTGTCTTCCTCGCTGTCAGGATCACCAAGATCCATGGTGACAATCATACCCTCATAAAAACCATACATTTTGCAAAGTGCTTCCCAATTTTGGCAACCAAAATGGGTTACGCTCTGAGCATTGCACAGATTTACTTCAAAATCCATATCATGATGGGTCCTTAGGTGTATTTTCTTTGTTTCGAAATTTTCATGGTCTTCAAAACCCATCCTCTCCAAGACATAGCGTCTTGCATGGCATGGGATAAGCTAGTCGAATTGTAAAATATGAAAATTAGACGTTGAAATAGTTGAAGTCATGCTTAATGGAGAAAAAAACACTTGTCGTTGTTGCGTACCGTTTCACAATCGAAGGTCTCCTCGAGCTTAATGCTGAAGCGCCGATCTTCGTCCAGCCGAACGAACCTGTCGCACATACCTCGATCGTCGTGGCACCAGCTACACTCCCCCGGGAGACCGTCGTCGTCCGAGTACGACATTTCCTACAATCATAATTCAAAGATTAAACTTGTACATATTCTAGCACAAGTCATGCCAGAATTCACGACAAAATCCGGCATGACCTTTGCTAAAAAAGGACATATCGAGCGCCTGAAATTTGCCGGAACGGAAATTAATCAACACTCCGGCAAAACATAGGCCACTCGGAGATGTAAACTGAACATGAACGGCCACTTGGGCAACCACATATCCTATTTGAGCAACAACACAAGATATACAAGGATATTTGGCTGGTCTCACCTCGATGTCGGAGGGGGTCGGTGACTGGGACGACGGCGGGGATGTCGGAGGGGGTCGGTGACGGGGACGACGGAGGTCACCTGAAACCATATAAGTTATCACTAACAACAAACATGACATGTTCAACTAGTTTTATTAATTCAACTAGTTCTTACTAAATATAAACTTACTATAAATAGAAAAAAAACTAGTTCTTTCTAAAAATAAAGTAGTTCAACTAGTTATATTAATTATCTTACTAAAAATAGATTAGTTCTGTTAATTCAACTAGTTCAACTAGTTTATTAATTTACTTACTAAACTAGTTCAACTACAACTAAAGTAGTTCAACTACCACTACTACTACTAAAAATCTAGTACTAACTAAGCAACATCTAGTACTAGCTAACCCTAAATTAACATCTACTACTACTAAATCTAGTACTAACTAGTGGCAGGGGGTGGGGGCAACGGAGAGGTAGCTAGGGGCGGCGAGGTTGAGGGCGGTGGGAGGAGGGCTGCCGGCAGAGGAGGGAGGAGGGGCGGCCGCAGGCGGAGGGAGGAGGGCGGCGGCGGAGGAGGGAGGGGCGGCCGCAGGAGGAGGGAGGATGTGCGAGGAGGATGGAGGAGGGACGGAAGGAGGGGAGTATCTCGGCGGCGGACGGACGAAGGCGGCGGCGGTGGCGACGCACGATGACGGTTTACGCAGGCGAGAGTTAGAGTGTGAGTGAGAGGGCCGGTCGTGCGCGTGGGGATAAGGTAGGGATAGTTGTAGCGCGTTTCCCGAAATGCGCTACAGCTAACCTGAATAGCAGTACCGCTCTATAGTAAAGTGCGCTACTGCTATAGCTAGCGGGGGGGGCGAGGTCATGGCAACTATAGCAGTAGCGCTGTATGCGGTGCACGCGCTACTGCTATTTCCAAGTCAGCAGCGCGTTTCGGTCACACGCGCTGCTGCTAAGTAGCAGTAGCGTGGTATTTTGAAGAGCGCTGCTAGTAAGATTCTGTGTATAGGCTTTTCCCTAGTAGTGTACCTTTCCTATGCAGCAAGAGATTAGTAGAAGTGTGTTGTTTTCTTGCACCAGATCTGTCCTATACAAGTTGTAGTCTTACATTCAGACACACATGTGTGAATCGGTTCAGATATCATCAATATTCAGCAACATCAATTCATGACACATTTTTCACGGACATTCATTCGCAGTTGCAACAGATCATGCACAGCAACCAACAATCTTCCATGACAAAAGATTATTCACCTCGGTATAGATCATGTAGCATATAGATTGAGACTAGAAAATAAAACAATCAGAGATGGGGGACATGGGAGAGGGAGGGCAGACGCCGGCAGCTGGAGGGGTGGGAAGGGGATGAGCATACGTGCGCTGGACACAGGTGGGTAGGGCTGGAGCTCGCCCCGGTTCTTCTCGATGATGGAGTTCGTCTGATCCTGCAGAGAGAAGGGAAGGTGGGCGAGTCCATCAAACGGAGCCATAAAGAGATGTGGGGTGGCAGGAATGGAGGGGAGGAGGGAGGTCGAGGTGGACGGCGACGGATTAGGACGGATTTACCTGGCCGCCGCTCAATTTGGCGCGTGGAAGACGAGGTGGGGCGGCGGGTAGACGGGCACCTTGGCGTGCAGGCGCTTGTGGGCGACGAAGCGGCATTCGAGCGCGTAGGGCTTGAGCAGCTCCTCGAAGAGCGCCTCCAGCCACGTCTCCTCCATGAGAAGCTCCGGACTCGGCGAGGCGGAGGTTGCGGCGCGCGCGGGCGAGGGCGAGGTTGGTGTCGGCCCTGCGATGCTGCTCCGGCAAGAGCGGGGTGGGGTTGGATGGGGAGGAAGGGGAGGATGGGGAGAGGGAGGCGGGGGGGCACGGATTGGGAGTGGAAGCGTCCCACGGGTGAGGGCCGCGGCGCACGTAGGGGCCGTGGCGCAGTGGGTCGGGGCAGCGGCACAGTTGGTCGGGGCTGAGAGAGATGTGAGATTGGGCATCAGGGATTGGGGATTTTAGTGGGGGGAAGGTTAGCAATGGCGCACCTTCTCCTGCTGCGCCATAAGTACCTTGATAGCAATGGCGCACCTCCTAGCGGTGCGCCATTAGTAACTTTTTTTTGGGATTTTTAGTTGCATTCATTTGTGAATTGGTAAAACATTTATGAATATGAAAAAATAACATCAAATTTGAAAAATTATTCATGAATTCAAAAAGTTCCCATGAAATTTAAAAATATTCATGAGTTCAAAAAATATTAACAAATTAAATACTTTTGTGAGTTAGAAATTCACAAATGAATGCAACAAAAAATCCAAAAAAAAGTTACTAATGGCGCACCTCCTAGGGGTGCACCATAAGTACCTTGATAGCAATGGCGCACCTCCTAGGGGTGCGCCATTAGTAACTTTTTTTTGGATTTTTTGTTGCATTCATTTGTGAATTGGTAAAACATTTATGAATATGAAAAAATATCATCAAATTTGAAAAAATATTCATGAATTCAAAAAGTGCCCATGAAATTTAAAAATATTCATGACTTCAAAAAAATATTAACAAATTCAATACTTTTTGTGAGTTAGAAATTCAATAACGGAATAAACTTAATTAAACAAAAATTGGTATACCAATGGCGCACCTCCTAGGGGTGCGCCATAAGTACCTTGATAGCAATGGCGCACCACCTAGGGGTGCACCATCAATAACTTTTTTTTGGATTTTTAGTTGCAAAACATTTGTGAATTGGTAAAACATTTATGAATATGAAAAAAATATCATCAAATTTGAAAAAATATTCATGAATTCAAAAAGTGCCCATGAAATTTAAAAATATTCATGAGTTCAAAAAATATTAACAAATTCAATACTTTTTGTGAGTTAGAAATTCAATTACATATGTCAAAATACAATAGAGAAATGAAGACTACAATTTAAATACAATCAATCTTAGCTAGCTATCTTTTCACAATCTTCTTGCCCTTCTTTTTCGCAAATGGAGTTCTTCTCTTGAACGGACGTCCTTTAGGTAGGGTGGTCCTACTTCTTCTTGTGGTGTATGGCACTTCATCGTCGTCGTCATGTTCCATCTTCATTCGCCGTACTTGTCGAAGTCTTGCTCATTGGCGACTCCATCCATTCTGATGATATTCATTTTGCCTCTCCTCACGACAACACGACTGGGCTTTAACGGGTCGGTAATGAAGTAGCATTGATCCACTTGGGAAGCCAGTACCCATGGCTCATTTTTCGTTGTGACGTTTGCGCCCGCGGTCTTGGATTTGGCTTCAGGTATAACCATGGTGGTGAAATACCGGTCTTCTTTTAGGACGCTCTTGGCCCATCTGACATGGAACATCGGGACCTTCTCTCCTACATAGCTCGGCTCCCAGATCTCCTCGATCCTTTCGTAGTATCTGCCCTTGTCGTTACCGGTGTAGGATTCCATTGTTACCCCGGAGTTTTGATAACCATCGCTTTTCATGTCCTTTTCCTCGTTGTAGAATGTGTAGCCGTTGATATCGTACGCCTCATAGGTTATCAGGTTGTGCTCGGCGCCCTGTGACAAGTCGAATATGAGTTTTTCTTCCATGGAAGAATCCTCATGTAAAGGGTACGACAGAAGCTTCTCCTTGAACCAACGCGTGAAACATGAGTTGTGCTCTTTGATTATATCTCCGTCCGTCCTCTGTTGGCCTCGGTCATTGTACGTCTTCTCAATAAAGGTTTTGTGCTCTACCACCCAATGATCGACCACGTCTATGTGTTGTAGCGCGACTAGGTTTGCTCTTTCAAAGTCGGCGAGTCAACCCTCGAAGTCGACATGCATTTCACGGCGACCCTCGCGGTGACCCCATCCAGCGAGCCTGCCGAGGTGCCTGTTGACGGGCAGACCAACGGGGTTCTCGATGCCTAGATAATTCATGCAGTAGGAGATGCACTCTTCGGTTAGAAAGCCCCTGGCTATGCTTCCCTCTGGACGTGACATGTTGCGAACGTATCCTTTGATGACACCATTCATCCTTTCGAACGGCATCATGTTGTGCAGGAACGTCGGCCCGAGTTGGAAGATATCATCCATGATATGGACCAGCAGATGCACCATAACGTCGAAGAATGCGGGCGGGAAGTACATCTCAAGCTCGCATAGTATCACCACGATATCTTCCTGTAGCCTTCTGAGTTGCCTCACGCCAACCGACTTCCGAGAGTTGACGTCAAAAAAGTTGCATAGGCCAAAAAGCATTTCACGGACGTGCGCGTCCATGATCACATGGATTGCAACTGGAAGTATCTGCGTCATCAGCACGTGACAGTCGTGATACTTCATCTCGCTGAACTTCTCCTTCGCTAAGTCTAGGTATGTGCTTATCTTCCCCGTGTAAGCGTAAGGAAGTTTTACTCCTACGACGCAGGTGAAAAACTGCTCGATGTCCTCCTGACTTAGAGTGAAGCACGCAGGAGGGAAGTCATTTTCTATCTTCTAGGCCTTTTTGCCTTTGCAACGACTATCCGTGTCCTTCGCCTCATCATCATCATCATCATCATCATCATCATCATCATCATCATCATCATCATCATCATCATCATCATCATTAGCGTGAAGCTCCTCCCAGATACCCATTGATTTCAAGTCTGCCCTTGCTCTCGGCCCATCTTTGGTCCTCTCTGGCATGTTGAGCAGGGTACCAAGTAGACTCTCGCACACGTTCTTCATGATATGCATGACATCAAGGCTGTGAGGCACACGGAGGATCTTCCAGTACGGCAAGTCCCAGAAAACAGACCTTGTTTTCCATACCTTCAGCAGCGGCTCTGGCGCCTTTCGCTTCTTTCCCGGTCTGGTGCCTTTCCCGGCGGTGGGCACTCTTTCCAATTTTTCAACAGCTCGTCTATTTCTTTGCCGCTCCTCGTACGCGGGCTCCTCGGGGTTCAGTTTCACCATCAAACAGATCCTTGCGTTTTCTCCATGAGTCATTGTCGCGAAGCCACCTTCGATGTCCCATGAACACGGTTTTCAAAGACCCGGATCTCTGTCTAGCTGGTGATACGTTGTGTCATCCATGCACCTGACGCCTCCAGAAAATCCGTGGACCACCTGCCCGCGACATATCCGTAACCGAGATAGTCGTGCACCGTCGTGAGCAGTGTGGCTCTCATAGGGAAATATTCCTTCTCTACAGTGTCCACGTATTTGCTGGCATTTCCACAACGTGTCTAGCTCCCCTTTCAGTAGCTCTAGATACAGATTGATGTCATTCCCTGGTTGTTTTGGCCCTTCAATTAGCATACTCATGTGAATGTACTTCCTCTTCATGCACAACCAGGGGGAAGGTTGTACATCCACACAAACACAGGCCAGGTGCTATGTGTGCTTCTCTGGCTGCCAAATGGATTGACTCCATCGGTGCTCGCGCCCAGCATGATGTTCCTTGGATCATCCCCAAATTCTGGGTGTTCGAAGTTCAACGCTTGCCACTCGCTCGCATCCTTAGGGTGACTCAGCATCTTGTCTTTTTATTTATCTCTGGATCATTTCCGTCATCTTCTCGCTTCTTCTCCTCCCTATCCGCGTGCCAACGCAGGAGCTTTGCTACCTTAGGGTCCGCAAAATACCGCTTCAGACGAGGAGTGATCGGAAATTACCACACCACTTTTCGAGGAGCTTTCTTCCTCTTCTTGTATCGAGTGACGCTGCACACCGGACATATGGTAGACTTTGCATGCTCATCCTGATAAATGATGCAATTGTTCATGCGCACATGGTATTTCACGTGCGGTAAATCCAGAGGACACACGATTTTCTTCCCCTCCTCGAAACTGGTCGGGCACTTGTTCCCCTTGGGAAGACGTTCGTGCCAGAATGACATGTTCTCGTTGAAGCATGCGTCGGTCATTTTGTGTTTTACCTTCATCTCTAGAGCCAAAAGCGTTACTTTCAGGTGGGTATCCTCGGGCTTGCATCCTTCATACAATGGAGTAACCGCGTCTATCTCCAGTTGATCCATCTTGGCTTTCTCTCGGGCGGCAGCCCTTGCGTTATCTGTCTGCTTGAGAAGCAGCTCTTGAATATGAGGGCCCTGCACCCAGCCCATCGTTGGTCCATCGTCGTTTGCTCCGGCATATTCATCTTTATGATCATGCCCTTCGTATGCTCCGGCATCTTCCTCATCATCATGTCCAGCATCTTCTACATGATGACTATGTACTTCATCTACTTCGTGATCATGTCCTGGAGATTCTCCGTCTTCTCGCCCGCCCTCGCCGCGGTTGTCTTGCTGCCCTTCCTCATTTCTTGCCCGACCCCCATGGACGACTTCATAATCATCTTCATCACTTTGCCACCGATAGCCATCCATGAAACAATGGAAGAGCAGGTGGTCCCGCACCTGTACGGAATCCGGGTCCATAAGGCTCTTTAGCTTGCATCTTCGACATGGACATCTTATCTCCGTCTCATTCTTTTCAAGCATCTCAGCCTTCGCGGAGCTCAAAAACCTATTCATGATGCCTTCGGTCATCGTGCAGACCATGGTCGCCTGCGGGGTAGAGCAAAACGATATTTTAGAACCAAAAAAAATTGGCATGACTTTGCCTAAAAATAGGACCAAAAAGAATGCATAGTGCCAAATTCTCGCTGAAACAGAAATGAATCAACATTCCGGCACAATATTGGCAACTATCGCATTTCAAATACCGGTACTTGCAAACACAAACATATGCAACACCACAAGCATATGCAACACCACAAACATACGTAGATCTAGGCCATAAAAAGTGCATGTGCATGTTGTTGGAGGGAGAAAAAAGTAGATCTACAACATAAAGAAAGCTTCCCTCTTACTTACCTATCAAAAAAAGGAAATGTAACCACTTAATTTGGGTGAATCTATGGTGCAAATGAGGTGAGGAGAGGAGGCACCCGAGACAAGCTTGGAGGAGGAGGAGGAGAGAATGAAGTGGGGAAAGTGGTAGGTGGTTGTCCAAAATATCTAGCTCCTCTCAGGTTACCAATGGCGCACCACCTAACAATGCGCCATTAGTAACCCTGGTTACTAATGGCGCACCTATTACGTGGTGCGCCATTACTAGTTTTGCAAAAAAAATAAAAAAATTGTTAGTAGTGGAGCACCGTGGTTGTGGTGCGCCATTACTAGTTTGAACTAGTAATGGCGCACTATACCCTGGTGCGCCATTACTAGTTTTGAAAAAAAGAGTAAAAAAATTGTTAGTAGTGGCGCATAGAGTGTGTGGTGCGCCATTACTAGTGTTGGGAAAAAATTGTTAGTAGTGGCGCACCATGGGTGTGGTGCGCCATTAGTGATATGGACACTAATGGCGTACCTACACATGGTGCGCCACTACTATACAGCAGTGGCACACCACATATGTGGTGCGCCATTATTGTCCATATTAGCTATAGCCCTTTTCCTAGTAGTGTGATAGTGCCGCTAGCATCCATATGACAAAAAACCCAGGCCGACATGACTAGTCATAAACCAAAGGTGGCGCTAACTTACAGGGACAGGCATACATGACCCAACAACGAACATGTCGATCAACAACATATGAACCCAAGTCGTAGCAAGCTACAAGGACTTAAAGGAATGACACGTGACATTTCCCCGAAGGGACAGACACAGGAATGAAGAAGGACACATGCCGGCCAGCCTAAGTGTTCCGAAGCGGTAGCAAGCTACCATGGCTTAGTGGAAGCACTAGGAGACATTTTCCGGTAAGAGAGGCTACCAAGAATAAACAACTAGATTGTCGGATCCCACACATGCCAAGGATTTCATAACATACACACACAATATGCTCGATATGTGCAAATATAACATTGCATCACAACAAAACTCTACGACTCAAAGTATTTATTCAATAGGCTCCGAGGAGCCAAGTATTACAAACATGGGTCTCATGACCCAACATTCAGAGCATACAAACAACAGAAGCATAACATGTCTGAGTACAGACAACTACAAATAAAAAGGGCTGAGAAGCCTGACTATCTACAAGATCCTGCCGAGGGCACAAGATCGTAGCTAACATAACAAGCTAAACATAGAAGTCCACACGGAACTACTAGCGAGATTGAAGTCTCTCTGCAAAAAAATAATTTAAGAAAACGTGAGTATAAATGTACCTAGCAAGACTTACATCAGAACTATCTACATATGCATCAGTATTAGCAAAGGGGGTGGTGGAGTTTAACTGCAACAAGCCAGCTTTGACTCGGTGGCTATCCTGTACTATGACTGCAACACGAGTCCACATATTCACCATATCAATACACCACTAAGGATCCGCTCCCATCTCCCTACGAGAAAAACATCCATAGCACTCACGCTTATCTTGTGCATTTTAGAGTATCCACTTTCACTTGTCTATGAACTGTATAGGCAACCCAGAGGTCCTTTACCGCAGACGCGGCTATTCGAATAGATGATGTTAACCCTGCAGGGGTGTACTACTTCACACACGCTCTCGCCACTTGCCGCTATATACACGTCATGTATCTCGGCAACCTTCAAGCGGAAGCCTGGTGAGGGTGTCGGCCACGACCCGACTAACCACACAAGTCTTTAGTCCAGGTTTATCGCCTATTCAAGTTCCATCCGCAGGGAGTCTGGCCAAAGTTTCCACATACGACCCTGAACGATGTGAGCAGGGTTCCCGAGGCACCAAACGGGCGTCCCAGTACAATGTGCCACATGCCTACCGCATTACAGCCCACCCCTCGGGCCAGCGCTGCGCACGGCCTTCGGCATACTACAAACACCAGACACTACTTGCAACTCCTGGACAGAGAACAGGGGGGTTAATAAGTCGAGAGGGGCACTTAAGCATTCCAATGCGTGGTCGTAACTGTTCATGGATCACAAACACAGAACTCAGTTCTTGAGGACGGTTTCAATGAGAAAACCCACCATGTACTCCTACATGGCCTCTGACCTCTACCTTTAACAAATCGCGTTCACACACTTAGCTCACACACAATAGAACATGTTCATCACCATTCCAACTCATCCCTGATGAATCAGACCGGACTCAACTCTAAGCAGTAGCAGGCATGGCAACAAGCACGAATGAGTAGGCACATCTAGGCTAAAATAATTCCTACTCATGCTAGTGGGTTTCATCTATTTACTATTGCAATGACATGTCATGCAAAGGCAAGGGGTTCAACTACCGCAGCATGTAACATATATGTCGTTGTTGTCCTAATGCAGTAAAAGAGAGCAAAAGTGAGAGGGTGGGATTGATCGGAATGAACAAGGGGGTTTTGCTTGGCTGGCACTTCTGAAGATAGTATAGCTCTTCATCGTGTCATCGAACTCATCGCCGGAACACGTCTACTCAGAGGGACAAATACCGGCAACAAAGAAGGAAACACAATCAATAAAATGCACAATATGATTCATGATCATGACATGGCAGTATGCTGTGATTTGAGCTAATGCATCTAGTAGTGATTTGAATGAAGTTGGTTTGAATCAAAGATTCAAATTCAAACTCCATATGTGATTTCTTAAATGCCATTTAATTGAATTGTCCTAAACAATAGTCATAAGTTTTTCTAATATATGAAAACTGTACAGATGGATGGATTGGATTTTTCTGATCATTTTTCATATATAACTTATTTCATTCGGGGCTACGGTTGAATTTCTATGATTTTTAGAAGTTTTGAGCATTTTCTGAAAATAATAAATCATTTAAGATTTATTTAAATTCCAAAAAACATATACTGTGTCATGCATGCGTCAACCAACATCGCCTAACCAGAGTAAAACCTAACAGTGGGCCCCACATGTCAGTGTCCTAGCTAATTAACAGAGACCATTAGTGCTAATTTAATCCTAACTAAAAGTGTCAGTGGGACATGAGCCCACATGTAAGTGACCCAGACAAACATTTGATTAGTGCCTAATGGTGTTTTCACTAGAGTTTGGCCGCCGGCGAGGTCAGCGACGGCGAAACGACTCAGGTTTCGCCCTCTGGCGACCAAACGCCGCGCGGAGAGGCTCTATGGGTTCCTGGGGCTCGTGCGCATCCAGAGGAGGCAACGGGAGGACACAGGGTGGTTAGAGCTCGCCGGAGCAGAGCTTGCGGCGGCGGCCAAAGTTCGGCTCGAGCGAGCCAAGGCTGCGTAGTACGGCAAGGCCGGCTGAGGGTATTTGCAGCCTCCTGGGACAGCTAGGAGCTCGCTAGGCTCATAGGTTTGAGTGCAGCGGCACAGCAGCGCCATGCCCGGCGTCCATGGTGGACGACGGTGCTTGGTATGGTGGCTGGCACGGCTATGGCATGGGAACGACAGAAAAGATAGAGGGGAAATGGTCAGGGCCTCACAGAGATCTTGATGGCGTCATCAGCGAGCTCGGGGAGTTGACGACGACGAGTGGTGGTGGCGATCTCCGGCGACCAAAGCTTGAAGATGGAGTTGAGACGGTCGATTAGTGTCGTCTGAGCGCTCGGGGCTCACTGGAGGCGGCGTAATGAACGGTGGCGGAGCTTGCAGACGACACGGGAAGGCGAGAGGAGCACGACGGGCGTGGCTAGGGAGAGCGGCGGCGATGAGCTCCGCTCGGTGGTGCTCGGGAGAGAGGGGCAGACGAGGGAGAGACACGGGAGAGAGGGGGAGAGTGACCAGGGGGTTGCGTGGCATCCTTGGCCATCTCCAGGCAGTCGGTGGAAGCAGGAGGTGGCCGGGGCGCGTGGCCGTGCGCACGGGGCACACGCCCGGCGTCATTCTGTCCCAAGGAAGGGGATGACTAGAACGGTCAGATGGGCCGACTGGGCTTTTCCTAGTTGGGCTGCTACAGTGGTGGGCTACCAGGTTAGCTTCCTTCCATCTCTTTTCTTTCTATTTTTTATTTTTCTGTTTGTTTGATTTTGCCACTGTTTAAATTCAAAACAGATATTCAAACCAGTGCCAATCTTTCTGCAAAGATTCATGTGACTTATATGGACTTTCCAAATGCACCAATATTTCTGAGACATTTGAAAATATATTCTAGATACCCCCTTCTTTCTCACACTCATTTGAATTAAATTCAAAGGAGTTTGAATTCAACTTCACGCCCATGCTCACTTTTTATTTTTCTTAGATCAAGCTCATTTTTTGCGAGTCCAGAAAAATTATCTGCATGCCAAAGTTCCTTCCCTAACCTTTTCCTTTGTCTCTTTACTGTCTTCCTATTTTTCTGCTAAGGGAAAATATGCGAGAGAGGGAGGAGAGACAGCCCAGCTGGGCCTCCAACCAACAGCCCAGCCAGGCCGGCCCATCTGCATCATGGCCCTTGGCCCAGCCGCCCCCGCTGATAACCCTAGCCCGATCCCGACACTTCTCACCTCTCCTTGATCCCCGTCTCCTTCTCATTAACGCCGCCACCAACACAAGCAGGAGAGTTGGTGCCCGAACCTATAGCCCTCCGGGCTCCTCCTACGCGCCGCTGCTCGGCGACCGGCCGCGCCTCCGGCCACCCCTTCCTCTGGCGCCGTGCCGTTGTTCTGGCCAGCGAGCCCATCTCCTCCGTCCATCCCCGTCGCCGCGCTGCACCGCCTTTTCCTGCCGGCAACCCACGGCATCGCCACCATCGTCGCGCGCCCACAGCGCCAGAGGCCGCCTCCTCGACTCCTTCGCCTTTGCGCCGGCAACGGCGTCGCCATCTGTTCTCGCGCGCCCGTAGCGCCCGGCCTCCTCCCCATGCCCGAACCTCCATGACGCAGCCGCCCCAAGCTCCGCCACCGGTCACCTCAACCTCCAGGCCCGATGACGTCCTCGGGATACGCGTCGGCTGCCAGTCCCAACCCCGACCTCCACCTTCAGCCTCTGTTGCATCTGGTCGTGTCTTCACCGACCATGGCCTCTGTCTCGCCATCTCCTCCTGCCTACACCGCGCCATGGCCCTCCCGAGGCCATCACCGCCCAACACCTTATTGCCATGGCCCTCTTTGCCTGCACCACATCGCTTCACCAAGACCGCCGCTCGCCGTCATGACGATGCTTCCTGCTGTCTTCGCTGTTGGGGTTTTGCTCTCGAGCTCCACCTTCAAACCCTGCTGCTGCCTCATCGAAGACCGCCAAGGCCCTCTGTTTGGCCCCAGTGACCTTTGGCTCATGTGCACGCACCGTGCCATTTACCTCCATTGCCTTGTTGACGCCAAGTTCGACTACACTGCAAGACCCGGAACGCCAAAACTACCTCCGTAGATTTATTCAAAGTTCCACGACGACCGACGCATAGTACTACTACGATTGTCATGTATGTCTACGGACGCCAAGACCAAGACCGCCAAGTATCCCTCGGAACAACAAGTTCGACTACCATCATCGTAAACTGCTTCCTGAACGTGAACGCTACTTCCTCTACCGACGCCGAGTAGCACTACCTCCACTATGAACTTGATCCGCTTTGTAAATGCATGCTTCGAAGGTATAACTCCGAGACGACCGTGCATGGACGTATGCATGTGTTGTATGAGATGCCCGTGTTTGCATCGTGTCCGAGTTGTTCCTTGCGCATTCCTCCTCGTTTGCCATGCCATCGACCCGTGGGAACCAGGTAATCCGGGGTCACCCCACCATCTTTTGCATGTTTCGTGCATTCACACTTTCTCTTGCACCGACATCTCGATGAGTTGTCGTATCATCGGAATGTTGCCGTGACACCATTTTCGTTGTCGTTTCTGTGGTAGCTCTTTCGTTCCGCCACGGTGACCAAATGCTTCATAATATGCTTATGTCAACATTTTCATAAAATTGCATAAAACTTGTATATGTCATCGCATCATGAGAACAACATTTAAAATATTTAAAATTGTTGTTTGCATTAATTGCTAAATGATATGTGGGGATTTACCAGAATTGTTGATTGTTATTTCCGGTCTCATTTTAACTTGCCGAAATAGTTAGTTTAATTATGCTTCACCTTTTGCCATGTTTAACAATATTTAATATTGTTATTTACATAAATGAGAGCGAACTAAATAATCGAATGAGGTGTTTCGTGAATATGCAACTCGTTGCATATTGAGCTCCAATTAAAATTGTAGTGTTGTTTGTTTCACTTAGCCATGTCATGCATTTTTTAAACTAGACATGCATCATACTTGTTTGTGCATCATGCCATGTTTATGCTTGTGCATTTACCATGTTGTTTGCTTCTTTCCGGTGTTGCTTCTTAGTTCATGTAACATTACGATTGTGAGGATTCGTTCGACTACACTGGTTCGTCTACTCCATGGATTCGTTTTTCTTCCTAGCGGGATTTCAGCCAAGATGACCGCCACCTTGGATCTCACTACTATCTTTTCTTTGCTAGTTTTCTCGATGCTATTGCTATGTCGCGCTTCCTACCACTTGTTTATCAAGCCTTCAAATTGCTATGACAGTCTCTAACCTTTTCCACCCTTCTAGCAAACCATTGTTTGGCTATGTTACTGCTTTGCTTAGCCCTTTTTATAGCTTTGCTAGTTGCAGGTTGTTTCATGTTGTGACATGGATATCATGGGATATCACAATATCTTTTATATTTAATTAAAGCACATATATACTTAGTAAAGGGTGGAAGGCTCGTCCTTTTTCCTGGTGTTTTGTTCCACTCTTGCCGCCCTAGTTTCCGTCATACCGGTGTTATGTTCCTTAATTTTGGGTCCTTACACGGTTGGGATTCATGGTGCCCCCTTGACAGTTCGCTTTGAATAAAACTCCTCCAGCAAGGCCCAACATTGGTTTTTAACTTTTGCCAACCTAATAATATTAAATTAATTAATTAATTGGCATAGGGGGTCGCGTCCCCGAGGTTCCTTAATTCAACATAAACAGGGGCCGGTGCTGATGGTGTTGGTTCCAAACGAGCAGACTGCTGGGCCACCACGGGGCAACTCAAGGTCTGGTTTTACTTGTAGGCTGACCCATCAGGTGTACCCTGACAACGAGATACGTGCGACTCCTATTAGGCTAGGTTGGTGCATCGGGCGGTCTTCCTAGACTTGTTTTATCATTGTCGAAATGTCTTGTGAACCGGGATTCAGAGCCTGATTGGTTTGTTCTGGGAAGAGAATTTTCCTCTGTTGATCGTGAGAGCTTGTCATGGGCTAAGTTGGGACACCCCTGTAGGGTTTAAACTTTCGAGGGCCGTGCCCGTGGTTATGTGGCAGATGGGAATTTTTAATATCCGGTTGTAGAGAACACACCAGATCCGAAATAAAATACACCAACCGCATATGTAACCGTGACTTTCTCTTTTCGAGTGAGTCGTGAAGAGAACATGATGGAGTTATGTTTGAACGTAAGTAGTTCAGGATCACTTCTTGATCATTATTAGTTCGCGACCGTTTGCATAGCTTCTCATCTTATTCTTGTACTCGTAAGCTAACCACCATACATTGCTTAGTCGCTTGTTGCAACCTCACCACTTATCCATTCCATACCCATTAAGCTTTACTAGTCTTGATACCCATGGTATGAGATTGTCGAGTCCTCGTGGCTCATAGATTACTACAACAACAGTTGCAGGTACAGGTAATGCGATGATCTGATGTGAGAGTGATGTTTGCTTGTTTGGAGTTTTTTTCTTCTTCTTCTTCTTCGATCAAGGGATATAGGTTTCGGGTCGGGAGCCTGGGCTAGCAGGGTGGATGTCGTTCTTCTTTTTCGTTTGATTTCATCCTTAATCGGATCCTACACTTCTGTATGATGATTGCTATGTATTGATGTATTGTTGTATTGATGTTGTAGCTTGTGGCGAGTGTAAGCCTTTATCTGGTACTCTCATCTATTCAGTACATGGTATGTTGTAATGATATCCACCTTGCTATGCGCTCGAAATGCGATTTTGCCCCAATCATGAATTCATCACGTGATTGGGATAGAATCGCATCTTGGGTGCTACATGTTCGTATGAGAGACTTATCGACCTTAGAAGCCCCTGCTTGATCAAACCGCTGACGTTGTTGAGTCTAGAAGCAAAACTATTTTGAGTCTAGCTATATATTGGAGAGTAGGAATTCTTTTTACTCCTCATCCCCTTCGTCGCTCTGGTGAGGAATCGTGACGTAGGTGTTTTTGTTTCTATTACTCTTCTCCTTTTCACTCAAATTATTTTTAGGACCACGCGGGTATTATGGAACCGGGCCGATATCATTGTGACGGGAATTCTGTCTTGGTGCCTCGTGACATTTAGGGGTTGTGGCAATGTCACGGGGAGTTGAGCTCGAAGGTGTTTTTGTCATAGTGCTACCCTTTTAGTTTCAGAATACCAGAGGACGCCGACATCCAAATGCTCCCATACTTTTCATGGTGGTGAATAGTGTTGTGACTTATCCCCAGTACTGGAGGAGATAGCACTGATGATCCTCCATGACTAGTATTGTTGTGTGTTCGAAGGTCTGAGGTACACGATTTCTGAGGTTTTCTTGGTTATGTGTTGACGGATGGATATAGTTAGAGTGTAGGATTTGTTAGTTGTGTGAGATATTTGTACCTCCCTGTATCCCCAACACCAGATTGCATAATCAAAAAGTTTTGGGAGTTCATAGGTGGGAATTCAAGTAGTTACCTAGGATATCTTTCCGACAAATGCATGATGTGAGTTTGGGGTTGGACGTCTAGTGGTCCGCCTGTCCACGGTTGGTTTTATAGTGGTCTCGTTGTGTCTTAAAGAGTCCTTGGCTATGCTGACTCAGGGATGCTTCGTATGTCATGTGCAATGCCTTGTAAATGATGGTGTTGTACGATCGATCCCATGTGGGACCCACCACGAAAACTTCCGATGAAATCTCTATTATATGTTTGTTTCCGGCTTATTCTTCAAGCCAAATCCTTTGTTTTGTTTTATTTGTGCTATTCAAGTTGCTTCATAGTCAAGTGTTGATTCCATACCTTTCCTAAGTGGTGTTCTCATATTTCTATGGGAGTGCTAATCCTTCTTGCTCATCAAGATTGTCATGTCAATCCTTTTCCAACCGGTGTGCTTCTCTTCAAGTTAATCCCATCCTTTCAATATTTGCTAGATCATTTCTCAGTTCTTCGCAATGGTGTTTGTTTCATCCGTCCCAAGTTGCCTTTGTTTTCCCACCATCCCACCCTTTACTTCAAGGACTCATATTTCATAATCGAGTATCCACTTTATTCATGTGAAGTCCCTTCATTCCTTTCCATCAATGTTCTTGCCCGGTGATTCTCATGAAGCTGCTAAGGAAGTTTCAAGTTTATCATTCTTCGTTCTTTTTTCTTCTCCGCTAGACTAAATTCAAGCTTCAATGTTTATCATACACCTTTCCCTGATTCAAATGCTTTCCCATGCCGGTGCAATCTCTCTCTAAAAATCATTCAACGGTGTTCCTTTCGAGTGGCCCCTAACCCACAAGTATTTTCCCAGGATCTTACCTGACTCTTCTAATTTTTCTGGAGTTATTCCCAAACTCTCCTCAAAGTTTGACGTAAGAATGAATTTCATCAGTCATATGCCTTCTCCAAGATCGCTTTGAAATTATTTTCATCTTTGCCTCAACCTCTATATTCTTCATTCTTCCGGAGTATCTAGAAATTTTTCATGGTGGTTCTCGTCGTCATTATCAACATTTGAAGACTGAAGAAGAGTTTCTCTTACATCTTGCTCCGCTCTCTCGAAAATTCATGGTTCTAGCTTCATGACATCCTCATAATTGTTTTGATTGTGAGGATTCTTTTCACCCATCCAACGCATTTCAGGAGTTGCTTTCCTTTCTCGATCATCTGAAGGCCATCATTTCTAAATATGACTCATTCTCAGCTTTTAGCTCTCGTTCTCCAAATATTACCGATGCATCGTTCGAGTATTCTGTAGTCAGTTTGTGATCTCTTCGTTCTCATATATCTAAATTCCCTCAAGTCTCTTTGTTCGTTTTCAAATTCTTGCGGTGGTTCGTTCAAGATTCCGTTTCCTTTGTTATCATATCAATTCATTCATTATTTCCAATCCTACCGGTGGTTCATGAAGACTTTCCCATGTATCTCTTAATCATTTTCAACGAGAATAAGTAGTATGCAAATCCACTACTTCTCATCAATTTAATTTGTGGAGGATAATCATAACATAATTCTTATTCTTCTTTCATCGAGTTGATTAATCTCTTCCTTCAGAGTCTGTTCATGATAAATTATTTCTCGGTTCTAAGTTGCTCATCCTTTCTTTCCAGAGTTCCAAGATTTCTCGCTTGTCTCGTCGCGAAGCTCCATATAAATCATTGCAAGGCTTCACCTTGTTCTTTCAACTTCTATTTTCTCTATATCATTCTCTTTTTACCGGAGTTCTTCATGGAGGCTATACATGGTGGTTCATCAAGGATTTAATTCATTCTCGAAGTGTTCTTCAAGATTCTTGTTGGAGGAGTTCAAGCATTCTCCATCTTGCATTCCAGAGTGCAATTCCTTCTATCTTATCTTTTGAGATGGTATCATCCTTGACAATTTCCCTTCATGTTTTATGATTCACAAGTTGTCAAGAATGAGATATTTTAAAAACCATCATTTTTCTCTTCGATTGTGAGTTGTTTCAACCCATCATAATTGCTTTGTCGGAGGCTATCTTGGTATAGGTTTCACCTAAAGCCCTCCATTGGGAATGTTGCTATTTATGGTGCTTATCAATGATCCAAGCTTTCTCCATATCCTTCTCGGTGAAAGAGGCTTTCCATCTTTTCGTTGATCTCATCCAACCAATTGATTCCGTTAGTGGCTGGTCTTCACCTCATAACTTTGGGATGTTTTTCATAAGACCATTCGAAATTATATCTTTTGTTGTTGATTTTCCAACAACTCCATTCAACCCTTCTTCATAGGAAGGTTCCTTCATGTTCATTCATAGTGGAAATTGTTGTTCTTTTCTCCGTTCATTTCATTTCACCCTTTCATTTCTTTCGGAGGCATGGTGCAGTTGCTCTCGTCTAGTATCATCTCATCTTGTCAAGTTCATGTTCTATTCCTTCCATGTTGAACCGGAGTGGTGTCCAAATTCTGTCATTCTTGTTCCTTGGTTACTCATTATACCGATGCAGTTTCATATTGTATTCGGTTCGTTAAGCTCTTGTTTCAAGTATTTAAACCTACAAGGTTCTTGTAATGTTCCTTGTTCCTCTCTTCTAACGGAGTGTTTTCAACTTCATTCATCTCCGGTGTATTCTTTCCATGAAATTGTTTAACCTCTCAAGGTTCGTGGTTTCACTCGTTTGTCAAAGAAGCAACTTTGTTTTACCCCTTCCTCTCCTGCTTCTCTCTGGTGCCATCCTTAGATCTCGGGACGAGATCTCTTGTAAGTGGGGGAGTATTGTGATGACCCGAGACTGACGCTCTAGATGCCTTCCATGTATTTTGAGTTTCGTCGTGTGATTTATTTGTTCGTTGCATTCATCATTGCATCATTTGCATTGCATCATATCATCATGCAACCCCCTTTTAAAAACTCAGCTAAATAAATAGCATAGATGGTTGATCTATTTAAATCGAGGGAATTCACATAGTGATTTCTCTTTAAAACATATCCTCTGAATATTTTGGGAGCTACAAAAAATATTCCATTAGTTTGGAATTAACCATAACAGACTTGCAATTTAATTCTCATGCTTTTCGCTTCATGTTTGTTCTCCAAACTTTCTCCATAATTCTTTCTCCATTTATTGAGGCGCCTCCTAAATTCTCAACATTTTTGGACCTACCGAATACCCCCTTCTTTCTCACAGTCATTTGAATTAAATTCAAATGAGTTTGAATTCAACTTCCCACCCATGCTCACTTTCTATTTTTCTTGGATCAAGCTCATTTTTTGCGAGTCCAGGAAAATTATCCGCATGCCAAAGTTCCTTCCATAACCTTTTCCTTTCTCTATTTACTTTCTTCCTATTTTTCTGCTAAGGGAAAATATGAGAGAGAGGGAGGAGAGACAGGCCAGCTGGGCCTCCAACCAACAGCCTAGCGAGGCCAGCCCATCTGCATCATGACCCTCTGCCCAGCCTCCCCTGCTAATAACCCTACCCCGATCCCCACGCTGCTCACCTCTCCTCGATCACCATCTCCTTCTCATTAGCGCCACCACCAACACAAGCAGGAGAGTTGGTGCTCGATCCTGCACCCCTCTGGGCTCCTCCCGTGGCGCCACTGCCCGGTGACCGATCGCGCCTCCGGTCACCCCATCCTCTGCTGCCGTGCCATCGTTCTGGCCGGCGAGCCCATCTCCTCCGTCCATCCCCGTCGCTGTGCTGCACCGCCTCCTCCCGCCGTCGACCCACAACATCGCCACCATCGTCACGCGCCCACATTGCCAGAGGCCTCCTCCTCGACTCCTCCGCCTTTGGGCCGGCAACGACGTTGCCATTTGTCCTCACGCGCCCGCAGCGCTCGACCTCCTCCCCATGCTCGAACCTCCATTGCGCCGCCGCCCCAAGCTCTGCCACCTATCGCCTCAGCCTCCAGGCCCGACAACGTCCTCGAGATCACGTCGGCAGCCAGTCCCAACCCCAACCTCCACCTTCGGCCTCCGTTGCGTCTGGTCGTGTCTTCACCGACCATGGCCTCTATCTCGCCATCTCCTCCTGCTTGCACTGCACCATGGCCCTCCCGAGGCCATCACCGTGCAACACCTCGTTGGCCTCCTTTTTGCCTGCACCACATCGCACCACCAAGACCGCCGCTCACCGTCATGACGAGGCCTCGTACTGTCTTTGCTGTTGGGGTTTTGCTCTCAAGCTCCACCTTCAAACCCTACTCCTACCTCATCGAAGTCCACCATGGCCCACTGTTTGGCCCCGGTGACCTTTGGCTCCTGTGCATGCCCCACGCCATTTAACTCCATTGCCTTGTTGACGCCAAGTTCGACTACACTACAAGACCCGAAATGCCAAGACTGCCATCGTGGATTTATTTAAAGTTCCATGATGACCAATGCATAGTACCACTACGATTGCCGTGTACGTCTACGGACGCCAAGACCAAGAGCAAGTTTGACTACCATCCCCGTAAACTGCTTTCTGAACATGAACGCTACTTCCTCTACCGACGCCGAGTACCACTACCTCAACTACGAAGTCGATCCGCTTCGTAAATGCATGCTTCGAAGGTATAACCCCTAGACGACCGTCCGTGGACGTATGTATGTGTTCTATGACATGCCCATGTTTGCACCGTGTCCGAGTTCTTCCTTGCGCGTTCCTCCTCGTTTGGCATGCCGTCGCCCCGTGGGAACCCCGGTAATCCGGGATCACCCCACCATCTTTTGCATGTTCTGTGTGTCGGCGTTCTGGGAATGGGGGTCCCTAGACTTGCCTGCCTGCGGCCTGCGGTGTGGCTCAGCAGTGGCCCAATACGGCCCATCTTCATCAACTCAAGTTCAAGACCCTCGCGAGGGGCCAAGCCTCGCGAGGCGGACGACGCAAGGCTTCCTCAGGGGCGGCCTCACTAGGCAGGCTCGCGAGGAGGCAGAGAGATCAAGGCAAGGGGTACGTCATGAGGTGCTCATGACGCAAGCCATGACGACCGAGACCAGGCGGGCGCCAGCTGTTGGGGAACGTAGTAATTTCAAAAAAATTCCTACGCACACGCAAGATCATGGTGATGCATAGCAACGAGAGGGGAGAGTGTTGTCCACGTACCCTCGTAGACCGAAAGCGGAAGCGTTAGAACAACACGGTTGATGTAGTCGTACGTCTTCACGGCCCGACCGATCAAGCACCAAAACTACGGCACCTCCGAGTTCTAGCACACGTTCAGCTTGATGATGATCCCCGGACTCCGATCCAGCAGAATGTCGGGGAAGAGTTCCGTCAGCATGACGGCGTGGTGACGATCTTGATGTTCTACCGTTGCAGGGCTTCGCCCAAGCACCGCTACAATATTATTGAGGACTATGGTGGAGGGGGGCACTGCACACGGCTAAGAGATCAAGAGATCAATTGTTGTGTCTAGAGGTGCCCCCTACCCCCGTATATAAAGGAGCCAAGGGGAGGGGGCGGCCGGCCAAGGAGGGGCGTGCCAAGGGGAGTCCTACTCCCACCGGGAGTAGGACTCCCTTCTTTCCTAGTTGGAGTAGGAGAAGGGGGAAGGAGGAGGGAGAGAGGAAGGAAAGGGGGGGCGCCGCCCCCTCTCCTTGTCGTATTCGGACTAGGGGGGAGGGGCGCGCAGCCCAGCCCTTGCCTCCTATCCTCCTCTCCACTAGGGCCCATGTAGGCCCATTAAGCCCCCGGGGGCTTCCGGTAACCTCCCGGTACTCTGGTAAAATCCCGATTTCACCCGGAACACTTCCGATATCCAAATATAGGCTTTCAATATATCAATCTTCATGTCTCGACCATTTCGAGACTCCTCGTCATGTCCGTAATCTCATCCGGGACTCCGAACAAACTTCGGTACATCAAAACTCATAAACTCATAATATAACTGTTTTCGAAACCTTAAGCATGCGGACCCTACGGGTTCGAGAATTATGTAGACATGACCTAGAACTGTTTCTGGTCAAGAACCAATAGCGGAACCTGGATGCTCATATTGGCTCCTACATATTCTACAAAGATCTTTATCGTTCAAACCGCATAACAACATACGTTGTTCCCTTTGTCATCGGTATGTTACTTGCCCGAGATTCGATCGTCGGTATCCAATACCTAGTTCAATCTCGTTACCGACAAGTCTCTTTACTCGTTACGTAATGCATCATTCCGTAACTAACTCATTAGCTACATTGCTTGCAAGGCTTATAGTGATGTGCATTATCGAGAGGGCCTAGAGATACCTCTCCGACAATTGGAGTGACAAAACCTAATCTCTAAATACGCCAACGCAACATGTTCCTTTGTAGACACCTGTAGAGCTCCTTTATAATCACCCAATTACGTTGTGACTTTTGGTAGCACACAAAGTGTTCCTCCGGTAAACGGGAGCTGCATAATCTCATAGTTATAGGAACTTGTATAAGTCATGAAGAAAGCAATAGCAACATACTAAACGATCAAGTGCTAAGCTAACATAATGGGTCAAGTCAATCACATCATTCTCCTAATGATGTGATCCCGTTAATCAAATGACAACACATGTCTATGGTTAGGAAACATAACCATCTTTGATTAATGAGCTAGTCAAGTAGAGGCATACTAGTGACATTAAGTTTGTCTATGTATTCACACATGTATCATGTTTCTGGTTTATACAATTATAGCATGAATAATAAACATTTATCATGATATGAGGAAATAAATAATAACTTTATTATTGCCTCTAGGGCATATTTCCTTCAGTCTCCCACTTGCACTAGAGTCAATAATCTAGATTACACAGTAATGATTCTAACACCCATGGAGTCGTGGTGCTGATCATGTTTTGCTCGTGGAAGAGGCTTAGTCAACGGGTCTGCAACATTCAGATCCGTATGTATCTTGCAAATCTCTATGTCTCCCACCCGGACTTGGTCCCGGATGGAATTGAAGCGTCTCTTGATGTGCTTGGTCCTCTTGTGAAATCTGGATTCCTTTTCCAAGGCAATTGCACCAGTATTGTCATAGAAGATCTTCATTGGTCCCGATGCACTAGGTATGACACCTAGATCGGAAATGAACTCTTTCATCCAGACTCCTTCATTTGCTGCTTCCGAAGCAGCTATGTACTCCGCTTCGCATGTAGATCCCGCCACGACGCTTTGTTTAGAACTGCACCAACTGACAGCTCCACCGTTCAATATAAACACATATCCGATTTGCAATTTAGAATCATCCGGATCAGTGTCAAAGCTTGCATCGACGTAACCATTTATGGCTAGCTCTTTGTCACCTCCATAAACGAGAAACATATCCTTAGTCCTTTTCAGGCATTTCAGGATATTCTTGACAGCTGTCCAGTGATCCACTCCTGGATTACTTTGGTACCTTCCTGCCAAACTTATTGCTAAGCATACATCAGGTCTGGTACACAGCATTGCATACATGATAGAGCCTATGGCTGAAGCATAGGGAACATCTTCCATTTTCTCACTCTCTTCTGCTGTGGTCGGGCATTGAGTCTGACTCAACTTCACACCTTGTAATACAGGCAAGAATACTTTCTTTGCCTGATCCATTTTGAAATTTTTCAAAACCTTATCAAGGTATGTGCTTTGTGAAAGTCCAATCAAGCGTCTTGATCTATCTCTATAGATCTTGATGCCCAATATGTAAGAAGCTTCACCGAGGTCTTTCATCGAAAAACTTTTATTCAACTATCATTTGATGCTATCCAGAAATTCTATATCATTTCCAATTAACAATATGTCATCTACATATAATATCACAAATGCTATAGACCTCCCACTCACTTTCTTGTAAATACAGGCTTCTCCAAAAGTCTGTATAAAACCATATGCTTTGATCACACTATCAAAGCGTTTATTCCAACTCCGAGATGCTTGCACCAGCCCATAAATGGATCGCTGGAGCTTGCACACTTTGTTAGCACCTTTTGGATCGACAAAACCTTCCGGCTGCATCATATACAACTCTTCTTCTAGAAATCCAATCAGGAATGCAGTTTTGACATCCATTTGCCAAATTTCATAATCATAAAATGTGGCAATTGCTAATATGATTCGGACAGACTTAAGCATCGCTACGGGTGAGAAAGTCTCATTGTAGTCAACCCCTTGAACTTGTCGAAAACCTTTCGCAACAAGTCGAGCTTTGTAGACAGTTATATTACCATCAGCGTCAGTCTTGTTCTTGAAGATCCATTTATTCTCGATGGATTGCCGATCATCGAGCAAGTCAACCAAAGTCCATACTTTGTTCACATACATGGATCCCATCTTAGATTTCATGGCCTCAAGCCATTTTGCGGAATCTGGGCTCATCATCGCTTCCTCATAGTTCGTAGGTTCGCCATGGTCAAGTAACATGACTTCCAGAATAGGATTACCGTACCACTATGGTGCGGATCTTACTCTGGTAGACCTACGAGGTTCAGTAGTAACTTGATATGAAGTTTCATGATCAATATCATTAGCTTCCTCACTGATAGGTGTAGTTGTCACAGGAACTGGTTCTTGTGATGAACTACTTTCCAATAAGGGAGCAGGTACAGTTACCTCATCAAGTTCTACTTTCCTCCCACTCACTTCTTTCGAGAGAAACTCCTTCTCTAGAAAGGATCCGAATTTAGCAACAAAAATCTTGCCCTCAGATCTGTGATAGAAGGTGTACCCAATATTCTCTTTTGGGTATCCTATGAAGACACATTTCTCCGATTTGGGTTCGAGCTTATCTAGTTGAAGTTTCTTCACATAAGCATCGCAGCCCCAAACTTTAAGAAACGACAACTTTGGTTTCTTGCCAAACCACAGTTCATAAGGTGTCGTCTCAACGGATTTTGATGGTGCCCTATTTAACGTGAATGCGGCCGTCTCTAAAGCATAAACCCAAAATGATAGCGGTAAATCAGTAAGAGACATCATAGATCCCACCATATCTAGTAAAGTACGATTACGACATTTGGACACACCATTTCATTGTGGTGTTTCGGGTGGCGTGAGTTGCGAAACTATTCCGCATTGCTTCAAATGTAAACCAAACGTAACTCAAATATTCTCCTCCATGATCAGATCATAGAAATTTTATTTTCTTGTTACGATGATTTTCCACTTCACTCTGAAATTCTTTGAACTTTTCAAATGTTTTAGACTTGTGATTCATCAAGTAGATATACCCATATCTGCTCAAATCATCTGTTAAGGTGAGAAAATAACGATACCCGCCGCGAGCCTCAATATTCATTGGACCACATACATCAGTATGTATGATTTCCAACAAATCAGTTGCTCGCTCCATAGTTCCGGAGAACGGCGTTTTAGTCATCTTCCCATAAGGCACGGTTCGCAAGTACCAAGTGATTCATAATCAAGTGATTCTAGAAGTCCATCAGTATGGAGTTTCTTCATGCGCTTTACACCGATATGACCCAAACGGCAGTGCCACAAATAAGTTGCACTATCATTATCAACTCTGCATCTTTTGGCTTCAACATTATGAATATGTGTATCACTACTATCGAGATTTAATAAAAATAGACCACTCTTCAAGGGTGCATGACCATAAAAGATATTACTCATATAAATAGAACAACCATTATTCTCTGATTTAAATGAATAACCGTCTCGCATCAAACAAGATCCAGATATAATGTTCATGCTCAACGCTGGCACCAAATAACAATTATTTAGGTCTAAAACTAATCCTGATGGTAGATGTAGAGGTAGCGTGCCGACTGCAATCACATCGACTTTGGAACCATTTCCCATGTGCATCGTCACCTCGTCCTTTAGCCAATTTTCGCTTAATCCGTAGTCCCTGTTTCGAGTTGCAAATATTAGCAACAAAACCAGTATCAAATACCCAGGTGCTACTGCGAGCATTAGTAAGGTACACATCAATAACATGTATATCACATATACCTTTGTTCACCTTGCCATCCTTCTTATCCGCCAAATACTTGGGGCAGTTCCGCTTCCAGTGTCCAGTCTGCTTGCAGTAGAAGCACCCAGTCTCAGGCTTAGGTCCAGATTTGGGTTTCTTCTCTTGAGCAGCAACTGCTTGATGTTCTTCTTGAAGTTCCCCTTGTTCTTCCCTTTACCCTTTTTCTTGAAACTAGTGGTGTTATTGACCATCAACACTTGATGCTTCTTCTTGATTTCTACCTCCACAGCTTTTAGCATTGCGAAGAGCTCGAGAATAGTCTTGTCCATCCCTTGCATATTATAGTTCATCGCGAAGCTCTTGTAGCTTGGTGGTAGTGATTGGAGAATTCTGTCAATGACAATATCATCAGGAAGATTAACTCCCAGTTGAATCAAGTGATTATTATACCCAGACATTTTGAGTATATGTTCATTGACAGAACTATTCTCCTCCATCTTACAGCTATAGAACTTATTGGAGACTTCATATCTCTCAACCGGGCATTTGATTGAAATATTAACTTCAACTAATAGAACATCTCATATGCTCCATGACGTTCAAAACATCGTTGAAGACCCGGTTCCAAACCGTAAAGCACGGCACACTGAACTATCGAGTAGTCATCAGCTTTGCTCTGCTAGACGTTCTTAACATTGTCAGTTGCATCTGCAGCAGGCTTGGCACCCAGCGGTGCTTCCAGGACGTAATTCTTCTGTGCAGCAATGAGGATAATCCTCAAGTTACGGACCCAGTCCGTGTAATTGCTACCATCATCTTTCAACTTAGCTTTCTCAAGGAACACACTAAAATTCAATGGAACAACATCACGAGCCATCTATCTACAACAAACATAGACAAGCAAAATACTATCAGGTACAAAGTTCATGATAAATTCAAGTTCAATTAATCATATTACTTAAGAACTCCCACTTAGACAGACATCTCTCTAGTCATCTAAGTGATCACGTGATCCAAATCAACTAAACCATGTCCAATCATCACGTGAGATGGAGTAGTTTCAATGGTGAACATCACTATGTTGATCATATCTACTCATGATTCATGCTCGACCTTTCGGTCTCCGTGTTCCGAGGCCATATCTGTATATGCTAGGCTCATCAAGTTTAACCTGAGTATTCCGCGTGTGCAACTGTTTTGCACCCGTTGTATTTGAACGTAGAGCCTATCACTGTTGGAAATATGCCCTAGAGGCAATAATAAAAGGATTATTATTATATTTCCTTGTTCATGATAATTGTCTTTCATTCATGCTATAACTGTATTATCCGGAAATCGTAATACACGTGTTAATACATAGACCAAAATATGTCCCTAGTAAGCCTCTAGTTGACTAGCTCGTTGATCAACAAATAGTCATGGTTTCCTGACTATGGACATTAGATGTCATTGATAGCGGGATCACATCATTAGGAGAATGATGTGATGGACAAGACCCAATCCTAAGCATAGCACAAGATCGTGTAGTTCGTTTTGCTAGAGCTTTTCCAATGTCAAGTATCTCTTCCTAAGACCATGAGATCGTGTAACTCCCGGATACCGTAGGAGTGCTTTGGGTGTACCAAACGTCACAATGTAACTGGGTGACTATAAAGGTGCACTACAGGTATCTCCGAAAGTGTCTGTTGGGTTGACACGGATCGAGACTGGGATTTGTCACTCCGTATTACGGAGAGGTATCACTGGGCCCACTCGGTAGTGCATCATCATAATGAGCTCAAAGTGACCAAGTGTCTGGTCACGGGATCATGCATTACGGTACGAGTAAAGTGACTTGCTGGTAACGAGACTGAACGAGGTATTGGGATACCGACGATCAAGTCTAGGGCAAGTAACATACCGTCTGACAAAGGGAATAGTATACGGGGTTGCTTGAATCCTTGACATCGTGGTTCATCCGATGAGATCATCGAGGAGTATGTGGGAGCCAACATGGGTATCCAGATGCCGCTGTTGGTTATTGATCGGAGAGCCGTCTCGGTCATGTCTGCATGTCTCCCGAACCCGTAGGGTCTACACACTTAAGGTTCGGTGACACTAGGGTTGTATGAATATGAGTATGCAGCAAACCGAATATTGTTCGGAGTCCCGGATGAGATCCCGGACGTCACGAGGAGTTTTGGAATGATCCGGAGGTAAAGAATTATATATAGGAAGTGCTGTTTCGGCCATCGAGAAAGTTTCGGGGTCACCAGGTATTGTACCGGGACCACCGGAAGGGTCCCGGGGGTCCACCGGGTGGGACCATCTATCCCGGAGGGCCCCATGGGCTGAAGTGGGAGGGAAACCAGCCCCTAGTGGGCTAGTACGCCCCCCCTTGGGCCCCCCTGCACCTCGGGTTGGAAACCCTAGGTGGGGGGCGGGGCGCACCACTTGCCTTGGGGGGCACTCCACCCCCCTGGCCGCCGCCCCCCTTGGGAGATTGCATCTCCCAGGGCCGGCGCCCCCCTGGGGGCCTATGTAAAGGAGGGAAGGGGGGAGGGCAGCCGCACCCTGTGTCTTGGCGCCTCCCTCCCCCTGCTACACCTCGTCCTCCTCCCGCAGCAGCTTGGCGAAGCCCTGCCGGAGTTCTACTGCATCCACCACCACGCGGTCGTGCTGCTGGATCTTCATCAACCTCTCCTTCCCCCTTGCTGGATCAAGACGGAGGAGATGTCACGCTGACCGTACGTGTGTTGAACACGGAGGTGCCGTCCGTTCGGCGCTAGGATCTCCGGTGATAGGATCACGACGAGAACGACTACTTCAACCCCGTTCTTTTGAACGCTTCCGCTCGCGATCTATAAAGTGGTATGTAGATACATCTCTCCTTTCACTCGTTGCTTAGATGAACTCATAGATGGATCTTGATGAAACCGTAGAATTTTTTTTATTTTCTGCAACGTTCCCCAACAGTGGCATCATGAGCCAGGTTTATGCGTAGTTCTCTATTGCACGAGTAGAACACAATTTTGTTGTGGGCGTACATCTTGTCAACTTGCTTGCCGCTACTAGTCTTTTCTTGCTTCAGCGGTATTGTGGGATGAAGCGGCCCGGACCAACCTTACACGTACGCTTACGTGAGACAGGTTCCACCGACTGACATGCACTAGTTGCATAAGGTGGCTAGCTGTCTCTCCTACTTTAGTTGGAGCGGATTAGATGAAAAGGGTCCTTATGAAGGGTAAATAGAAGTTGACAAAATCATGTTGTGGTTATTCGTAGGTAAGAAAACGTTCTTGCTAGAACCCAATTGCAGCCACGTAAAAGATGCAACAACAATTAGAGGACGTCTAACTTGTTTTTGCAGCAATTGTCATGTGATGTGATATGGGCAGAAGTTGTGATGAATGATGTATGATATATTGTGATGTATGAGATCATGTTCTTGTAATAGGAATCACGACTTGCATGTCGATGAGTATGACAACCGGCAGGATCCATAGGAGTTGTCTTTATTTTTGTATGACCTGCGTGTCATTGAAGAACGCCATGTAAATTACTTTACTTTATTGCTAAACGCGTTAGCCATAGAAGTAGAAGTAGTCATTGGCGTGACAACTTCATGAAGACACAATGATGGAGATCATGATGATGGAGATCATGGTGTCATGCCGGTGACGAAGATGATCATGGAGCCCCGAAGATGGAGATCGAAGGAGCTATGTGATATTGGCCATATCATGTCACTACTTTATATAATTGCATGTGATGTTTATTATGTTTATGCATCTTGTTTACTTAGAACGACGGTAGTAAATAAGATGATCCCTTATAATAATTTCAAGAAAGTGTTCCCCCTAACTGTGCGCCGTTGCTAAAGTTCGTCGTTTCGAAGCACCACGTGATGATCGGGTGTGATAGATCCTTACGTTCACATACAACGGCTGTAAGACAGTTTTACACATGCAGAAACACTTAGGGTTAACTTGACGAGCCTAGCATGTACAGACATGGCCTCGGAGCACAAGAGACCAAAAGGTCGAACATGAGTCGTATGGAAGATACGATCAACATGGAGATGTTCACCGATGATGACTAGTCCGTCTCACGTGATGATCGGACACGGCCTAGTCGACTCGGATTGTGTAACACTTAGATGACTAGAGGGATGTCAATCTGAGTGGGAGTTCATTAAATAATTTGATTAGATGAACTTAATTATCATGAACTTAGTCTAAAGTCTTTGCAAAATATGTCTTGTAGATCAAATGGCCAACGCTCATGTCAACATGAACTTCAACGCGTTCCTAGAGAAAACCAAGCCGAAAGATGATGGCAGAAACTATTTGGACTGGGTCCGGAACCTGAGGATCATCCTCATAGCAGCCAAGAAAGCATATGTCCTAGATGAACCGCTAGGTGAAGCACCCATCCCAGAGAACCAAGACGTTATGAACGTTTGGCAGTCACGTGCTGATGATTACTCTTTCGTTCAGTGCGGCATGCTTTACAGCTTAGAACCGGGGCTCCAAAAGCGTTTTGAGAAACACGGAGCATATGAGATGTTCGAGGAGCTGAAAATGGTTTTTCAAGCTCATGCCCGGGTCGAGAGATATGAAGTCTCCGACAAGTTCTATAGTTGTAAGATGGAGGAAAACAGTTCTGTCAGTGAGCACATACTCAAAATGTCTGGGTTGCACAACCGCCTGTCCCAGCTGGAGATCAACCTCCCGGACGAGGCAGTCATTGACAGAATCCTTCAGTCGCTCCCACCAAGCTACAAGAGCTTTGTGTTGAACTACAATATGCAGGGGATGGTGAAGACCATTCCTGAAGTATTTTCAATGCTGAAGTCAACAGAGGTTGAAATCAAGAAAGAACATCAAGTGTTGATGGTCAATAAGACCACTAAGTTCAAGAAGGGCAAGGGTAAGAAGAACTTCAAGAAGGACGTCAAAGATGTTGCCGCACCCGGTAAGCCAGTTGCTGGGAAGAAGTCAAGGAATGGACCCAAGCCTGAGACTGAGTGCTTTTATTGCAAAGGGAAGGGTCACTGGAAGCGGAACTGCCCCAAATACTTAGCGGACAAGAAGGCCGGCAACACTAAAGGTATATTTGATATACATGTAATTGATGTGTACCTTACCAGTACTCGTAGTAACTCCTGGGTATTTGATACCGGTGCCGTTGCTCATATTTGTAACTCACAGCAGGAGCTGCGGAATAAGCGGAGACTGGAAAATAACGAGGTGACGATGCGCGTCGGGAATGGTTCCAAGGTCGATGTGATCGCCGTCGGCACGCTACCTCTACATTTACCTACGGGATTAGTTTTAAACCTCAATAATTGTTATTTAGTGCCAAGTTTGAGCATGAACATTGTATCTGGATCTCGTTTGATGCGAGATGGCTACTCATTTAAATCCAAGAATAATGGTTGTTCCATTTATATGAGAGATATGTTTTATGGTCATGCCCCGATGGTCAATGGTTTATTATTAATGAATCTCGAACATAATGTTACACATATTCATAGTGTGAATACCAAAAGATGTAAAGTTGATAACGATAGTCCCACATACTTGTGGCACTGCCACCTTGGTCACATAGGTGTCAAGCGCATGAAGAAGCTCCATACTGATGGACTTTTAGAGTCTCTCGATTATGAATCATTTGACACGTGCGAACCATGCCTCATGGGTAAAATGACCAAGACTCCGTTCTCCGGAACAATGGAGCGAGCAACCAACTTATTGGAAAACATACATACCGATGTGTGTGGTCCAATGAGCGTTGAGGCTCGCGGAGGATATCGTTATGTTCTCACTCTCACTGATGACTTGAGTAGATATGGGTATGTCTACTTGATGAAACACAAGTCTGAGACCTTTCAAAAGTTCAAGGAATTTCAGAATGAGGTAGAGAATCAATGTGACCGAAAGATAAAGTTCCTACAATCAGATCATGGAGGAGAATACTTAAGTCACGAATTTGGTACACACTTAAGGAAATGTGGAATCGTTTCACAACTCACGCCGCCTGGAACACCTCAGCGTAACGGTGTGTCCGAACATCGTAATCGCACTCTATTGGATATGGTGCGGTCTATGATGTCTCTTACCGATTTACCGCTATCATTTTGGAGATACGCTCTAGAGACAGCTACATTCACTTTAAATAGGGCACCGTCTAAATCCGTTGAGACGACACCATATGAATTATGGTTTGGGAAGAAACCTAAGCTGTCGTTTCTAAAAGTTTGGGGATGCGATGGTTATGTCAAGAAACTTCAACCTGAAAAGCTCGAACCCAAGTCGAAAAAATGCGTCTTCATAGGATACCCCAAGGAAACCATTGGGTATACCTTCTACCTTAGATCCGAAGGCAAGATCTTTGTTGCCAAGAACGGATACTTTCTGGAAAAGGAGTTTCTCTCGAAAGGAGTAAGTGGGAGGAAAGTAGAACTCGATGAAGTACTACCTCTTGAACCGGAAAGTAGTGCAGCTCAGGAAAATGTTCATCTGGTGCCTACACCAACTGGAGAGGAAATTAATGATGATGATCAAGGTACTTCGGATGAAGTTGCTACTGAACTTCGTAGGTCCATAAGGACACGTTCCACACCAGAGTGGTATGGCAACCCTGTCCTGGAAATCATGTTGTTAGACAACGGTGAACCTTCGAACTATGAAGAAGCGATGGCGGGCCCAGATTCCAACAAATGGCTTTAAGCCATGCAATCCGAGATAGAATCCATGTATGAAAACAAAGTATGGACTTTGACTGACTTGCCCGATGATCGGCGAGCGATAGAAAACAAATGGATCTTTAAGAAGAAGACGGACGCGGATGGTAATGTCACCATCTATAAAGCTCGACTTGTCGCTAAGGGTTATCGGCAAGTTCAAGGGATTGACTACGATGAGACTTTCTCTCCCGTAGCGAAGCTTAACTCCGTCCGAATCATGTTAGCAATTGCCGCATACTATGATTATGAGATATGGCAGATGGACGTCAAAACGGCATTCCTTAACGGTTCTCTTAAGGAAGAGCTATATATGATGCAGCCGGAAGGTTTTGTATCCTAAGAATGCTAACAAAGTATGCAAGCTCCAGCGATCCATTTATGGGCTGGTGCAAGCATCTCGGAGTTGGAACATTCGCTTTGATGAGATGATCAAAGCGTTTGGGTTTATGCAGACTTATGGAGAAGCCTGCGTTTACAAGAAAGTGAGTGGGAGCTCTGTAGCATTTCTCATATTATATGTAGATGACATACTTTTGATGGGAAATAATATAGAATTCTTGGACACCATTAAGGCCTACTTGAATAAGTGTTTTTCAATGAAGGACCTTGGAGAAGCTGCTTACATATTAGGCATCAAGATCTATAGGGATAGATCGAGACGCCTCATAGGTCTTTCACAAAGCACATACCTTGATAAGATTTTGAAGAAGTTCAAAATGGATCAGTCCAAGAAAGGGTTCTTGCCTGTATTACAAGGTGTGAGATTGAGCTCGGCTCAATGCCCGACCACGGCAAAAGATAAAGAAGAGATGAGTGTCATCCCCTATGCCTCAGCCATAGGATCTATTATGTATGCCATGCTGTGTACCAGACCTGATGTAAACCTTGCCGTAAGTTTGGTAGGAAGGTACCAAAGTAATCCCGGCAAGGAACACTGGACAGCGGTCAAGAATATCCTGAAGTACCTGAAAAGGACAAAGGACATGTTTCTCGTTTATGGAGGTGACGAAAAGCTCATCGTAAAGGGTTACGTCGACGCTAGCTTCGACACAGATTTGGATGACTCTAAGTCACAAACCGGATACGTGTATATGTTGAATGGTGGGGCAGTAAGCTGGTGCAGCTACAAGCAGAGCGTCATGGCGGGATCTACATGTGAAGCGGAGTACATGGCAGCCTCGGAGGCAGCGCATGAAGCAATATGGGTGAAGGAGTTCATCACCGACCTAGGAGTCATACCCAATGCGTCGGGGCCGATCAAACTCTTCTGTGACAACACTGGAGCTATTGCCCTTGCAAAGGAGCCCAGGTTTCACAAGAAGACGAGGCACATCAAGCATCGTTTCAACTCCATCCGTGAAAATGCTCAAGATGGAGACATAGATATTTGCAAAGTACATACGTATCTGAATGTCGCAAATCCGTTGACTAAACCTCTTTCGCGAGCAAAACATGATCAACACCAGAACTCTATGGGTGTTCGATTCACAATGTAACTAGATTATTGACTCTAGTGCAAGTGGGAGACTGTTGGAAATATGCCCTAGAGGCAATAATAAAAGGATTATTATTATATTTCCTTGTTCATGATAATTGTCTTTCATTCATGCTATAATTGTATTATCCGGAAATCGTAATACACGTGTGAATACATAGACCAAAATATGTCCCTAGTAAGCCTCTAGTTGACTAGCTCGTTGATCAACAGATAGTCATGGTTTCCTGACTATGGACATTAGATGTCGTTGATAGCGGGATCACATCATTAGGAGAATGATGTGATGGATAAGACCCAATCCTAAGCATAGCACAAGATCGTGTAGTTCGTTTTGCTAGAGCTTTTCCAATGTCAAGTATCTCTTCCTAAGACCATGAGATCGTGTAACTCCCGGATACCGTAGGAGTGCTTTGGGTGTACCAAACGTCACAACGTAACTGGGTGACTATAAAGGTGCACTACAGGTATCTCCGAAAGTGTCTGTTGGGTTGACACGGATCGAGGCTGGGATTTGTCACTCCGTATTACGGAGAGGTATCACTGGGCCCACTCGGTAGTGCATCATCATAATGAGCTCAAAGTGACCAAGTGTCTGGTCACGGGATCATGCATTACGGTATGAGTAAAGTGACTTGCCGGTAACGAGACTGAACGAGGTATTGGGATACCGACGATCAAGTCTCGGGCAAGTAACATACCGTCTGACAAAGGGAATAGTATACGGGGTTGCTTGAATCCTCGACATCGTGGTTCATCCGATGAGATCATCGAGGAGTATGTGGGAGCCAACATGGGTATCCAGATCCCGCTGTTGGTTATTGACCAGAGAGCCGTCTCGGTCATGTCTGCATGTCTCCCGAACCCGTAGGGTCTACACACTTAAGGTTCGGTGATGCTAGGGTTGTATTAATATGAGTATGCAGCAAACCGAATGTTGTTCGGAGTCCCGGATGAGATCCCGGACGTCAGGAGGAGTTTTGGAATGGTCCGGAGGTAAAGAATTATATATAGGAAGTGCTGTTTCGTCCATCGGGAAAGTTTCGGGGTCACCCGGTATTGTAACGGGACCACCGGAAGGGTCCCGGGGGTCCACCGGGTGGGGCCACCTATCCCGGAGGGCCCCGTGGGCTGAACTGGGAGGGGAACCAGCCCCTAGTGGGCTAGTACGCCCCCTTGGGCCCCCCCTGCGCCTAGGGTTGGAAACCCTAGGTGGGGGGGGGGGCGCACCACTTGCCTTGGGGGGCACCCCACCCCCTGGCCGCCGCCCCCCTTGGGAGATTGCATCTCCCAGGGCCGGCGCCCCCCTGGGGGCCTATATAAAGGAGGGCAAGGGGGAGGGCAGCCGCACCCTATGTCTTGGCGCCTCCCTCCCCCTGCTACACCTCGTCCTCCTCCCGCAGCTGCTTGGCGAAGCCTTGCCGGAGTTCTGCTGCATCCACCACCACGCCGTCGTGCTGCTGGATCTTCATCAACCTCTCCTTCCCCCTTGCTGGATCAAGACGGAGGAGACGTCACGCTGACCGTACATGTGTTGAACGCCGAGGTGCCGTCCGTTCGGTGCTAGGATCTCCGGTGATAGGATCACGACGAGAACGACTACTTCAACCCCGTTCTTTTGAACACTTCCGCTCGCGATCTACAAAGTGGTATGTAGATGCATCTCTCCTTTCACTCGTTGCTTAGATGAACTCATAGATGGATCTTGGTGAAACCGTAGGAAATTTTTTATTTTCTGCAACGTTCCCCAACAATCACACCCGATCATCACGTGGTGTCTCAGCACGAAGAACTTTCGCAACGGTGCATACTCAGGGAGAACACTTCTTGATAATTTTAGTGAGAGATCATCTTAAAATGCTACCGTCAATCAAAGCAAGATAAGATGCATAAAGGATAAACATCACATGCAATCAATATAAGTGATATGATATGGCCATCATCATCTTGTGCTTGTGATATCCATCTCTGAAGCACCGTCGTGATCACCATCGTCACCGGCGCAACACCTTGATCTCCATCGTAGCATCGTTGTCGTTACGCCATCTATTGCTTCTACGACTATCGCTACCGCTTAGTGATAAAGTAAAGCAATTACAGGGCGTTTGCATTTCATACATTAAAGTGACAACCATATGGCTCCTACAGTTGCCGATATCTCGGTTACAAAACATGATCATCTCATACAATAAAATATAGCATCACGTCTTGACCATATCACATCACAACATGCCCTGCAAGAACAAGTTAGACGTACTCTACTTTATTGTTGCAAATTTTACGTGGTTGCTACGGGCTGAGCAAGAACTGTTCTTACCTACGCATCAAAACCACAATGATAGTTCGTCAAGTTAGTGTTGTTTTAACCTTCACAAGGACCGGGCGTAGCCACACTCGGTTCAACTAAAGTGAGAGAGACAGACACCCTCCGGTCACCTTTAAGCAACGAGTGCTCATAACGGTGAAGCCAGTCTCGCGTAAGCGTACGCGTAATGTCGGTCCGGGCCGCTTCATCTCACAATGCCGCTGAACCAAAGTATGACATGCTGGTAAGCAGTATGACTTGTATCGCCCACAACTCACTTGTGTTCTACTCGTGCATATGACATCTACGCATAAAACTAGGCTCGGATGCCACTGTTGGGGAACATAGTAATTTCAAAAAATTTCCTACGCACACGCAAGATCATGGTGATGCATAGAAACGAGAGGGGAGAGTGTTGTCCATGTACCCTTGTAGACCGAAAGCGGAAGCATTAGAACAACGCGGTTGATGTAGTAGTACGTCTTCACAGCCCGACCGATCAAGCACCGAAACTACGGCACCTCCGAGTACTAGCACACGTTCAGCTCGATGACGATCCCCGGACTCCGATCCAGCAGAATGTCGGGGAAGAGTTCTGTCAGCATGACGGCGTGGTGACGATCTTGATGTTCTACCATTGCAGGGCTTCGCCTAAGCACCGCTACAATATTATCAAGGACTATGGTGGAGGGGGGCACCGCACACGGCTAAGAGATCAAGAGATCAATTGTTGTGTCTAGAGGTGACCCCTGCCCCCGTATATAAAGGAGCCAAGGGGGAGGGGGTGGCCGGCCAAGGAGGGGCGCGCCAAGGGGAGTCCTACTCCCACCGGGAGTAGGACTCCCTTCTTTCCTAGTTGGAGTAGGAGAAGGGGGAAGGAGGAGGGAGAGAGGAAGGAAAGGGGGGGGGGGCGCCGCTCCCTCTCCTTGTCCTATTCGGACTAAAGGGGAGGGGCGCGCGGCCCAGCCCTTGCCTCCTCTCCTCCTCTCCACTAGGGCCCATGTAGGCCCATTAAGCCCCCGGGGGGTTCCGGTAACCTCCCAGTACTCCGGTAAAATCCCGATTTCACCCGGAACACTTCCGATATCCAAATATAGGCTTTCAGTATATCAATCTTCATGTCTCGACCATTTGGAGACTCCTCGTCATGTCCGTAGTCTCATCCGGGACTCCGAACAAACTTCGGTACATCAAAACTCATAAACTCATAATATAACTGTTATCGAAACCTTAAGCGTGCGGACCCTACGGGTTCGAGAACTATGTAGCCATGACCTAGAAATGTTTCCGGTCAATAACCAATAGCGGAACCTGGATGCTCATATTGGCTCCTACATATTTTACGAAGATCTTTATCGGTCAAACCGCATAACAACATACGTTGTTCCCTTTGTCATCGGTATGTTACTTGCCCGAGATTCGATCGTCGGTATCCAATACCTAGTTCAATCTCGTTACCGACAAGTCTCTTTACTCGTTACGAAATGCATCATTCCGTAACTAACTCATTAGCTACATTGCTTGCAAGGCTTATAGTGATGTGCATTACCGAGAGGGCCCAGAGATACTCTCCGACAATCGGAGTGACAAAACCTAATCTCGAAATACGCCAACTCAACATGTACCTTTGGAGACACCTGTAGAGCTCCTTTATAATCACCCAGTTATGTTGTGACGTTTGGTAGCACACAAAGTGTTCCTCCGGTAAACAGGAGTTGCATAATCTCATAGTTATAGGAACTTGTATAAGTCATGAAGAAAGCAATAGCAACATACTAAACGATCAAGTGCTAAGCTAACAGAATGGGTCAAGTCAAGCACATCATTCTCCTAATGATGTGATCTCGTTAATCAAATGACAACACATGTCTATGGTTAGGAAACATAACCATCTTTGATTAATGAGCTAGTCAAGTAGATGCATACTAGTGACATTAAGTTTGTTTATGTATTCACACATGTATCATGTTTCTGGTTAATACAATTACAACATGAATAATAAACATTTATCATTTTATGAGGAAATAAATAATAACTTTATTATTTCCTCTAGGGCATATTTCCTTCACGAGCCTGCACAGTGTCCTCGTTTCCTCTTTGGTGCAAAGGGGGCAAGTGCAGGCGCGGAGTACCGAGGCATCAAGCAAAGGTTTCCATATCGGTGCAACGAGACCAAGACCAGCAGAACGGCAGGTTGGAGGTCACCATGAAGCCCAAGACGGCATCATCACCAGCGCCTTCGGCAGTCAGGATAGCTTGTACTAGCTGTCCCCCTTCAAAAGGGCCGTTGTTGGCTCCCTTCCCGCTCAATATTTGGGAAGAAGACCAAGGCCTCTATAAATATAGATAACCACCAAAGTAGAAAAGGGGGCATCTCATCCAGAGACGCATCGAATCCTTCCCTAGTAGAACACCACACCAGCTCAAGAACACCCCTCGCGAGGTTGTTCTTCCTATGTACTGTTCATCGTTAGCCCCAGAGGCAATCCACCACACCACACACTAGATTAGGGTATTACACCACAATGGTGACCCAAACCAGTATAAACCTCGTGTCCCTTGTGTTGTTCATCGTGTTAGCTTAGAATCACGGTGAGGTTTTGGGGCCTGAATCGGTAGGGAGAAGATCTTCATGCGCACCCCTGAGTTCGAACCTTAAGGGTTTTTCCGGAACCCGATATCCGACATTTGGCGCGCCAGGTAGGGGTGCGCCCGAATCTTCTTTCCGCTATTCTGCGTCCATCGCTTCATCGCATCCATGGCAGACGCTCGCCGAGCTCGCGCCGAGCGTCGGGCTGCTCTCACCGCCCACGTGGCTTAGACGGCTCCCGTCGGTGGGCCTCCTCGTCGTTCTCCGTCGCCTTCTGCCAACCCACCACCGGCCCAGCGGGGAACGAGCAGCAAGCGTCTTTGCTGCACCCCTCGGTGCGGCGGGAAGGCCGCACCGCCACTCCGTCGCTGACTCCAGCTGGTTCGTTGTCTCACGCTCGTCGTGCTCCCACAGACGCGCAAGCCGCGTTGCTCCTGGCACGTGAGCTCCTGCACTACCTCCCCGTCAACGACCTCTACGAGGAGTGGCTCGCTCGCTTCACCAAGCTCGTTAGTGCCGCAGGGGACTCTCCCGCGCCGTCCCTCTCACTACCTCGCCCTCCGTCCTACATGGGCGATGCTGCTCAAGGGCCGCCTCCGCCACCTCCTCCCCAAGAAGGCGCCCTGGATCCAAGACGGGCGGCCCCTGGACGAGACCCACAGCGTCCAGCGCCCACATGACAAGAAAGGAGCTGCCAAGAAATCCCTCGACCTCAATAAGGCGCTCGCGTGCTCCCTGCTCCAGCACGTCAAGATCACATCCCTGCGCCAGCATGTCAAGACCCTGCACTGCCCCTGGCGGTGGTGCGCGGGAATCTCCAAGAGCAGGCCTCGCGACTGCAGATGGCTCCGGTGGCCACGGCAGGCTGCCGCGCCTTCACCACTGAGCTACGCAGCGTCGCCTGGCCAGGCAAGTTCAAGCCGAATCTGCCTCCTCGCTACGACGGCACTAAAGACCCCGTGGAGTTCCTGCAGCTCTACGAGCTGGGCATCGTGGCGGCCAACAGAGACGAAAAGGTCATGGCGAACTGGTTTCCCATGGAGCTCAAGGATGGTGCCCGCACCTAGCTCCTGAACCTGCCTCCCGGCTCGATCTCCTCTTGGGACGAGATGCACAACCGTTTCATCGCCAACTTCCAGGGCACTCATGACCGTCCTTAGGTCGTGGGTGACCTGCGTCGCATCAAGCAGTAGCCTGGAGAGACCCTGCAGAGGTACATACAGCGCTTCAACAGCGCTCACCTCAAGATTCCCAAGGTGACCGAGGAGGCCATCATCTCAGCATTCTCCGATGGCGTCCGCTACGTCAAGATGAAGGAGGAGCTTTCCATCCACGAGGATCTGTGCACATCTATGGAGCTGTTCAACCTGGCGACCAAGTGCGCGCGAGCTGAGGAGGGGCGCCTCTCCCTCCTCGAGCTTCCAGCTACTAACCCCGAAGAGAAGAAAGCCAAGGCCAAGGATGTGAAGCGCAAAGGAGCAGCCGTGCTCGCGGAAGAACCAGACACGAAGCGCGGCAGGGACCAGCCGGAGTCGTCCAAGGGTAGCTGATTCTGCGCCTACCACAACCTTTACACCCACAACACCAATGAATGCCAGGAACTCAGAGCCGTTCGAGAAGGACGCATCGGTCGATGCCCCGAGCACAATGACCGGGGCTACGGCCGAGGAGGAGGAAGAGGCGGAGGACGATGGGACGACCGAGGACCTCGCCAGGAGTGGCGTGACCGCCCTCGCGAGGATCACTGGTAGGACCAGCCTCGCAAGGGGGCTTGGAGGGATCAGCCTCGCGAGGATCGCCCGCAGGGCAATGCAGGCCCTCCTCCTCTGCCGCCACTGCCAAGAAGGAATGATGACCACCACTAGGACGAGGGGGCTGGGGGCTTCCAGGAACCATGTGCTATTGCTTGCATCCTGAACGGTGCCCAGGCCCCGGCATCTCAGCGCATCTTCAAGCAATTTGCTCGCGAGGTGAATGCAGTCCTCCCCAAGCTCGAGGCCACACGCCCTCTCAGGTGGTCCACGTGCGCCGTCACGTTCAGCTCAACGGATCATCTCAAGTGTGCGGCTACAGCTGGCATCCTCCCAATGCTTTGTTCCCCAGTCATCAGCAATGTGCAAGTTATCAGGACCCTCATTGATGGCGGCGCGGGACTCAATGTTCTGTCCATCGAGACGTTCAACAACCTTCAGGTGCCATATGATCAACTTCAGCCAATCAAGCCTTTCTCAGGGGTCACTAATGGCTCCACCACTCCGATAGGGCAGGTTCGCCTCCCTGTCACTTTCGGACAACGCAAGAACTACTGCACCGAGCTCATCGACTTCGACGTCGCCCACATTCGCCTGCCATACAACACCATACCTGGGTATCCAACCCTGGCCAAGTTAATGGCAGTGACCCACCATGGTTACAATGTCCTCAAGATGCCGGGAAGCGGCGGAATCATCATAGTCCCCTGGGAAGAGAAGGATGCGCTGTGCTCTCTAGAGTGCGCCTATCAAGCTGCATCAATCGAGGACCCAGACAACAAGAGCGAGAACCCTCCTAAGGCAGTTCCCAAGAAGAAGAAGACATCGCCCAGCTCAAGGCCTCAGGAGGTTGGCATCTCCAGAGGTGTCACATCAGGATCCATGCCCGTGCAAGCGGCGCCTCCCTCCATCGCATAGGAAGGGACGCCCGGCGCCCTCCTCGGGCAGGGCTCGGGGGCTCTCTTCTGGAGGGCCTCAGACTTTGCCAAGATCATGAGGGAGGCGCTTGGGCACCACTTGGAGGCGTGCCTTGTGGCACATTTCCCTCAGGAAGGCATGGGGCAAGGAAGGCCCAACCCTCAGGAGTACATCACCAAGACCACCCAGGAGCTGCAGGAATCAAGAGTCATACGCGGCGATCACCGTCTGCCCAGCATAGCTCCCCATCCAGGCGAGGATGGCAGGCTGCGCGTCTGCATCGACTACCTAGGGCTTAGCTGAGCCGCATCTCAGGAGCGCTTCTAGCCTTTGCGCATGGGACGTTGTGAGGGTCCGCCGCACAACAACGTCTGCATGCCTTCCGGTCTGCCGAACGCGGCTGCCACTCACCAGCGCCATCTGCAGAGCATTCTGGCAGCTCAGGAGGCCAGGCACCACGCGGTCCTGGCGGAGATGGAGATGGTCCTCGAGGAACCGCCTGGACCCCCAGAGCCTCCCGAGGCTCAGGGCTCCGGTGGCTCGTGAGGGTCGGTCTCTTCACCGCACACCTTCAGCTACTCCAACACCCCCTCTACAATGGTATCAGGTGACATCTTTCGAGTTCATTTCAGCTAGGAGCGCCCTTAGGGCTGCATCATTCCCAGGTAGCGTAGGTTTGTCCCTACAGCATGTACCCCTTTTGCTTATGTCTTTAGTTTACCTTGCTGGGGGCGCCTCTCGGGCTGCATCATCCCCAAGACGCTCGGGCCTGACCCAGTGGCATGTATCTCTCCTGCTTTTCTCTAAGCAGATCTGCCTATGATTATCATCTGCCGCCTACCACGGGCCTTCTCTCCTTCATGCAAATCGCTTGCACGTTAAAAGGGGGGCTCCTGAGCATCGCAACTCAGGAGCTCTTACTGGCTCTCCAGCCCTCACCCCCTGGCCTTGTCCACGGCATCGTGACCTGGCATACCAGCGGCGGCTGAGCTCGCTCGAGGGCCGGGACCTGAGGACGTAGAGCATCTGCACCTAACCATCCTGCAGGAACACACAGCCATCCAAGGCTCAAGACCAGGCACAACCCGCCTTGAGGTAGGGCCTCGTGAGTCCCGCGCTGGCTCACGAGTGCCCAGATACACCTCGTCTAGCCCTGCCGTGCAAGCCACATGTCAGGGCGGGGCTGTACATGCCCCGGGGGCTCCTCCCGGAGGGGGGGGGGCCTCGCCCACGTACTAGTGGAAGCACCATGCTCCACACTAGATGACGACACTGCCGAGGAGAGGCTATGCCCGTACACATATGGAAGCGCTATGCTCCGCGCTGGTGATAAAGAACTGAGGGCGGCCCACGGTTGTCACATCCTAGTTAGCCATGCATTAGAGTGTTGCATCATGTTTACTCTTTCATCAGAAACCTGAAATGGGGATGACAGAACCCCCAGTCCCCTCTGAAACCAGTTAGGGTTTACTAAAAAACTTTTTCAATGAACCTGAAATGCCCTTCCAAAATGCCCATCATTTTTGTCTTGGTTCAGAACCTCTGACAAAAGTGGTGCACATTTTCCTAGGCCATCCTAGGGTTTTTGATTTAAATCATAAGTATTTGAATTTGGGCATTTAAAATTATATAAAATATTTAAATTCTCAAATAACTCCAAACTAAAATGTTTCATGTTGGAAATAATCCAACTATGGACCAGGAGTAGTTTGGTGATTTTTGGAGTTGCCTAAGTATTTTATTTAATTCAACAAAGTTGCAGAAGTATTAAAAAAAAACAGTAAACAGAAGATATGGAAAAGGCTTACCTGTCGCCCAGCACCCGGCCCACCTGCCGGCCCAGCCCAGCACCGCGCCAGCGAGCTGCTTGCCGGCCAGGCAGGCAGGCAGGTGCTCGACGGCGAGCACCGCATGGGTGCCACGCACCTGCTCGCCGCCTCGCCGCCTCCCTCGCCCGGCTAACGCCGTGAATCGGCCTCCCTCTCTCCCCCGAACCCCCCAGACACCCCCTCTCCTCTCCAGCTCCTCTCCCTCGCTCTCCCACGCCATGGCCGACGCCATCGCCGCCACCCCCTCGCCGTAGCCACGCCCTCCGTCAACCCCACGCCGTGCCGCCGTGTCCAGGAGCTTCGCCGCCGTCCACTTCATTGAGCTAGCCGAGCCCCGTGTGCTCGAGCGGCCCGAGACCACCGCACCGACCTCGCCCGAGCTCGCCGTCGCCGGAGATCCCCTTCAACGCCGTCGCCGCCTCAGCTCGTCCCCGACCCCGCCGGTGGCCTCTACGGGAGCGCTGTGAGCCTAGCTACCCCTCCGACCCTTTCTCTCTCATTCCCGAGCTGTGTAGCCACCGCACGAAGATCACACGCACGCACCGCCGCGGATCTCGTCGCCGACGTGCTTCCGGCCATCCTCCGGTCAACCCGCGGTGTCCAACGCACTCACCACGCTGCGTTAGGCCCAACCGTGCACTCCCCGCACCTCACCGATCCCCCTAGCGACAAGTTCGACTTTGGCCGAACTCCGGTGGCCGCCAAAGTCGTCGCCGGCGCCAACTCCGGCCACCCCGACCCCAACGGACTCCACCAAGAGCTGCGGTTCAACCTCAGCTCCGCTCCGGTGCCCTCCGCGGCTCGTTTGGTTGCCGGAACGGCAAAAATCACTTCCGCCGCCGCGTCGGGCTCGCCGGCGGCTAAACGCCGGTGCAGCCGACTCGGGTTTGACCACGGGTGGGGCCCTGGTTGACTCCCCTGAGTCAATGACAGGTGGGGCCCAGCCCTGTTAATTAAACAGGTTTAGTTTTAATTAAACTTTAATTAAAATAATCACCCTGACATGCGGGACCCACTGTCAGGTTTGACCCGGACGTGTTCCATTGACCTGCTGACGTCAAACTGACGTCAGGCTGACGCAATAATTGATTTTCTGGTAATATTCTAATATAGGAAATTCCAAAATATAATTTAAACTTCAAAAATTCATAACTTTTATTCTGTAACTCCAAATCAGACAAATTATATATGAAAAATGATCAGAAAAATCCAATCTATCCATCTGTACTATTTTCATGCATGACTAAACAAGTTAACTTGATGTTTAATGCAGAACAAGGAAAAACACTTTAAAGGGCCATGTTTGAGTTTGAAATTTGAATCTTTGATTCAAATTGGTTCAAACCCTTCTGGTCTTAGTTGCATTAGCCCAACACACTCATATTGCTATGTTTCAAGCATGCATCATATTGTTGCACATTGTTTGGTGATGGTTGTATATCGGTGTTCTTGTGGCAGGATCTGCCCCCGAGGAGTACCGTGATTACCCTAACGAAGAACCGTATCAGTGCATTGAACCATCAGGCAAGCAACCAACCATTTGATCATATCGATACAATCCCATGTTCTCGCTCCTGCTCTCATTTACTGCATTAAGACAACGCGTTTCAAACTGCTGTGTGCTACGGTAGTTCCCACTTCCTCTGCATGACCTGTCATTGCCACAGTAACTAGATGAAAACCCACTAGCATGTGTAGGAGTTGATTGAGCCATATGTATGTGTTGTTCCTACCTTGCTATGCCTGCTATGCTTAGAGTCGTGTCAGGTCTGGTTCATCTGGGTGATGGGCTAGAGTGAAATGATTATGTCGGTAATGAGAGTGGTGTGGTGAACACGATTTGGTATAGGTATCGATGAGAGGCCATGTAGGAGTACATGGTGGGTTGTTTCATTGAAGCCGACCTTAAGCACTGAGATCTGTATGTGTGATTTAAGAATCAGCTACTACCATGCATTGGGCCCGAAACCAATGGACCCTCTCGGCTTCTTATTCACCCTAGTTCTCCGTCCAGGAGTTGCAAGTAGTTTCTGGTGTTTGTAGCCTACTGGAGGCCGTGGACAGCGCTGACCGTAGGGGTGGGCTGTGATGCGGTAGGTACGTGGCCGGGTGTACCGAATACCCGTTAGGTATCTCGGGAACCCTGTTCACATCGTTCGGGGCCGTATGGGAAACCTCAGCCGGACTCCCTGCGGATGGAACCTGGATAGGCGATAAACCTGGACTGGAGGCTTAGGTGATTAGGTAGGTCGTGGCCGACACCCACGTTGGGCTTCCGCTTGAAGGTTGCCGAGTACATGTCGTGTAAACGACGGTAAGTGGTGAGAGCGTGTATGAAGAAGTACACCCCTGCAGGGTTATCATGATCTATTCGAATAGCCGCGTCCGCGGTAAAGGACTACTTGGTTGCCTATACAGTTCATAGACAAGTAAATCGAAACTACTAAAAGCCTCAAGATAAGTGTGAGTGCCGAGGATGGCTCTTCCGTAGGAAGACGGAGGTGGATCCTCGGTAGTGTATTGAATTGGTGAGTAGTGGACTCGTGTACGCAAAACCGTTTCAAATTGGAGCCTCGTAGGTTAGCCTAGCCAAGAGTCAAAGCTGGCTTGCTGCAACAACTCCACCAACCCTTCTTGATAATGTGCATGTATATAGGATCTGATGTAAGTCTTGCTGAGTACCTTTGTACTCATGATGCTATAATTTACATTTTTACAGAAGACGCTGCAACCCCTTCTGATGGGTTCTACGTAGACGTTGACATCAATGAGTAGGATAAAGGCCCAGGTGGTGATCCTGACCTTGTGAAGGACCACGTAGTATAGCTAGGCTTTCCAAGCCTCTTTTATCTTTCTAGTTGTCTGTACTCAGACAAGTTACTTCCGCTGCTGGTTTGTATGACTGTATGACTTGAATGCTGGGTCGTGAGACCCGTACCTTGTGTATGTTATGTATGGTTCTCTAAGCCTTAAATAAAGTACTTGTGTCGTAGAGTCATGTTGTGATGCCTTGTTGTATTTGCACATATCGAGCATATTGTGTGTATGATTGAAATGCTTGGTATGTGTGGGATCTGACTATCTAGTTGTTTATCTTTAGTAGCCTCTTTTACCGGGAAATGTCTCCTAGTGTTACCGCTGAGCCATGGTAGCTTGCTACTGCTCTGGAACACTTAGGCTGGCCGGCATGTGTCCTTCTTCATTCCGGTGTCTGTCCCTTCGGGGAAATGTCACGCATTGAGTACCGGAGTCCTGTTAGCCCGCTACAGCCCGGTTTACCGGAGTCCTGCTAGCCCAGTGCTACAGCCCGGACCCACTTGCTGATGACCGACATGTTCGAAGCTGGGTCATGGATGCCTGTCCCTGTAAGTCTGTGCCACTTTGGGTTTACGACTAGTCATGTCAGCCCGGGCTCCTTATCATATGGATGCTAGCGACACTATCATATACGTGAGCCAAAAGGCGCAAACGGTCCCGGGCAAAGGTAAGGCGACACCCGTGGGGATACCGTGCGTGAGGCCGCAAAGTGATATGAGGTGTTACCGGCTAGATCGATGTGACATCGAGTCGGGGTCCTGACAGCGTTGGCATCAGAGCCGGACTGCCTGTAGGTTCTTCAAGCCAAACTGGTCGATGTTGAGTCTAGAAATTCTTTAGTTATATGTAGGGGAATTGTGTGTGGGTTGGAACGTAAGGCTCTTTTTACTCCTTTATCTAATGACATTCTGATCTGAGTCAGTCTATTCTTCCACCGGGGGTTAAGGAATTAGGATCTATCCTCTGTATCAGGATCACGTGTTACTAATCAGTAGTACTTTATAAGTTTGATGAATACAAGCCTAGTTCAATTCTACTACCACATTATGTTGCTAGGATGGACTCAGAACTTGATATGATGATGATGAGTGTGTATGTAATCCTTTGTCAAATGTCTCAAAATCCTTCTTGAGCATTTACAGCTGTTATGCTACCGAAATTTTGCTAGAAATTCTAATGCCTTTGCATTATGATTGTGCTTTTAGATGGCCACTCGCGACCTCAATCAAGTGGTTCGCCTGACTCGATGCCTAGATGTGCCCGGCCATACTGCCATGTTGGTCAGGGTAATGACTGAGGCTGGATACCGTTGGTATCCTGAGTACACGGTCGAAGAGCAATTCCGAGACTTTAATCAAAGCCAGTATCTCTGCACTGTCAGGATATTTCCATCTTATCCTGGGTCCACTGAGCCCCTTCACTGCTCCTATGGACTCGGGGTTACTATTGAGATGGCTGTGCAGGACGCCGCCTACTCTATGATGACCATCATGCGAGTCAGATCTGGTCTATTTCGGGACTCTGATTTCCGGTATATGCCAGGATCACTTCCGGGAGCACAAGGGTATCTTCAGGCTATCTATGCTGACCCCACTCAGGAGGATTCACGGACTCGCACCACTGCTGAGATGCTCGAGGATAAGGACCGTGAAAATCGGGCCTTGAGGTTAGAGCTCTTCAATACCCGTGCTAACCACTGGGCCACATTGACTCGGTTTGCACCGGCGGTGCAAGCTGGATATTCGGATATGCGCGATCTCTATCCTGTGAGATCTGCTCTGCCAGACGTGATGGGTTGGCGTGATGTAGGAGGCATCACCCCACCTCGCGGTCCCCGCAGGCCACCGTCTGTTGGTCCAAGACCTCATCCTAGTCCCTATGGTCCACAAGCTCCATGAGATCGTCTGTTTCCGGATGATCATGTTGAGCTTCCAGGCTACGGGGGTGACTTCTACGAGGACTACTACGGATCGGTCTGAGTTAGTGGTAGTATCACTAGTTCGCACTATCTGTGTCGTCTATCGTCCCGCGTGACTCGTGGGATATGACCTAGTTTGTACTCTTTCCGGAGGTGTAGAAAAATAATGTATAGGAGCTTGGGATGCCTCCGATGAGATGTAATCCTCTTTTCACCGTAATAGTACTTTGTTTGGTCTTGTACTAAACCCTGTATGGTGTGTATGACGATGGAATAAAGAAGCAGTTTCTGTATCTACCATGTCATACGGATGATCATCTTGCATTCCAAGTTATTCCTTACATTTTGTATCCTATGTCGGAATCTTATCATTCTGATTAAATCATTGTCTTGTTTACCTAGGATGGTCAACACGCGCACTAACCCTGCTCCTCAAGAGCAGGCCGAAGGCAGTGAAGCCAGGGATGCAAATCTGCCTCATCCTCCTTCCCTAGCCGAGGTTATGATGGAAGCTGAGAGAAACAAGCGGGAGACCAACCGTTTGTTGGAGCGTATTGAACAGAACACAGCACACCATCAGAGGACTAACGTGGTGTCACTCAGTGATTTTATCAAATTACATCCACCCACGTTCCACCACTCCGTCGAGCCTCTCGACGCTGATGACTGGCTTCGCAGTATCTCTCACAAGCTGCGTTCCGCGCTAGTAGCTGAGGCTGACAAGGTCACCTTTGCTGCATATCATCTTGAAGGCCCCGCCAGTCTATGGTGGGAGAATTATGGAGCTATGCGCCCAGCGGGCCATGTCACTACTTGGGCTGAATTCAGTGAGGCTTTCCGTGAACATCACATTCCGGAGGGTCTCATGGACCGTAAACGTGAGGAATTTTGCAATTTCACCCAAGGCCGACTCTCTGTGGATGCTTACAGCAGGGAGTTTGGTAACCTCGCACGATATGCAACTGAGGAAGTTTCTACTGATGCCAAGAAGCAAGCAAGGTTCCGTAAGGGACTTAGTCCTGAGCTTCGCCGCGACCTCCGTCTGCATGAGTGCACATCTTTTCAGAAGCTTGTTAACAAGGCCATTAGTGCTGAAACTGGTCAGACTGATTATGACGCAACACGCAAGCATGGCCGTGACATGGGTTCCTCATCCGGTGCTGGTCCTCAGAAGCGCCGTGTGTGGGTGCCCAACACCGCCCTGCCACCCAGGTTCACACCGAGGCCATCTTTCCAGGCGCCTCGCCCTGTTCAACAGTCTGCTCCAGCCAAGCCCTATGGGGGTCCAACCAACAATGCTCCTCCACGTACCAGTTCCGTGACTTGTTTCAAGTGTGGGGAATCTGGCCACTATATGCGTGAGTGTCCCCAGACCAACCCCAACCAATCTGCTAAAGCTGTTGGCCGTGGCAAGCCGACAGGGAAAGTGTTCCACGCCAAGCCGGCCACCGCTTCACGTGGCCATGTCAACTGTATCTCTGCCGAAGAAGCTCAAGAAGATCCCAACGTCGTTCTCGGTACGCTCCTTGTTAATTGCCACCCGGCATCTGTTCTTTTCGATACAGGAGCCTCTCATTCATTTATATCCAAGAACTATGCTCGTTTGCATAACACCGCATTCTGTGACATGCCATCCACTATGGAAATTTCTACTCCTGGTTCTAGATGGCAGACCTCCAGGGTAAGTTATGGAAATGAAATCCAAGTCGACAGACTTGTTTTCCTTGCATCTTTGATAGCTCTCAAATTTTCAGATATTAATATCATTTTGGGTATGGACTGGATGTCAGCTCATCATGCCAAAATTGATTGCTTCTCTAGGACTGTTCAACTCACTCATCCTTCGGGGAAGATAGTCAATGTCTTGACCCGATTAGCCAAGCGACAATTATATTCTCTTAACGCCAGCCCTTTGCTAGACCTTGAGGACGTTCCGGTAGTCCGTGACTTCCCGGATGTCTTCCCAGAGGAATTGCCAGGTGTTCCACCTGACAGGGATGTTGAGTTCGTAATAGACCTCATTCCAGGAACCGTTCCGATTGCTAGAAGACCCTATAAGATGGCACCACTAGAACTTGCCGAGCTTAAGAAACAACTCGATGAGTCCTTAAAAAAGGGTTTCATCCGACCTAGTTCATCTCCGTGGGCTTGCTCCGTCCTCTTCGTCAAGAAGAAGGATGGTACGGACCAGATGGTTGTAGATTATCGACCTGTCAATTTGGTCACAATCAAGAACAAATATCCGCTCCCTAGGATCAACGACCTGTACGATCAGCTCGCCGGATCCTCAGTCTTCTCCAAGATGGATTTGAGGTTGGGCTACCATCAAATCAAAATCAGAAACGGGGACATCCCTAAAACGGCCTTTGTTACTCGTTATGGCCAATACGAGTACACCGTCATGTCCTTCGGTTTAACCAACGCTCCAGCCACCTTTTCTCGGTTAATGAACTCAATCTTCATGGAGTATTTGGATAAATTCGTCGTAGTTTATCTCGATGATATACTCATCTACTCCAAGAACGAGGAAGAACATGCTGAACATCTAAGGCTAGTGTTGAAGAAACTTCGAGAGCACCGCCTTTATGCCAAGTTTTCCAAATGTGAATTCTGGTTGTCAGAAGTGACCTATCTGGGTCATGTAATATCTGGTAAAGGTATTGCTGTTAACCCTGAGCGAGTTCAAGCCGTCCTTAATTGGACTCCACCTGAATCGGTCAAGCAAGTTCGGAGCTTTCTGGGCTTAGCGAGCTATTGTCGTCGCTTTGTCGAGAACTTCTCCAAAGTTGCCAAACCTCTAACCGAACTCCTCAAGAAAGATAAGAAGTTCGAATGGACTCCACAATGTGAGCACAACTTTCAGGAACTGAAAAGACGCCTGACTTCTGCTCCCGTACTGGTACCGCCAGACTTCTCCAAGGACTTTGTTATCTACTGTGACGCCTCGCGACAAGGACTAGGTTGCATTCTCATGCAAGATCGACACGTAATTGCCTACGCTTCACGGCAATTGCACCCACATGAGGAGAATTATCCTACTCATGATCTAGAGCTTGCAGCCGTAGTCTATGCACTTAAGACCTGGCGACATTACCTCCTCGGTAACCGTTGCAAAATATTCACTGATCACCAAAGTCTGAAGTACATTTTTACCCAACCGGATTTGAATCTCAGGCAAAGACGTTGGGTTGAGTTGATCACAGATTTCGACTTAGGAATAACTTACACCCCAGGGAAAGCCAATGTCATGGCTGATGCGCTAAGTCGTAAATCTTACTGTAACAACCTAATGCTACAACAAAGTCAACCGCTTCTCCATGAGGAATTTCGGAAGCTTAACCTTCACATTGTTCCTCAAGGTTTTCTTTCCACCTTGGTGGCAAAACCTACCCTTACGGATCAGATCATCAAAGCACAGAAGGTAGATCCGGGAATTTCCCGCATCAAGAGAAACATCAAGAAAGGAATTGCGAATTGTTTCTCCATTACTGATCAAGGGGTCGTATACTTCGGGAATCGATTAGTGGTTCCCAAGGTGCGAAACCTGAGGCGATTGATCCTTAAGGAGGCTCATGAATCTCCTCTCACCATTCATCCCGGTAGTACTAAGATGTATCAGGACCTACGCCAGAGGTTCTGGTGGACTAGGATGAAGAGAGAAATTGCTCAGTATATTGCTAATTGCGACGTTTGTCGTCGTATAAAAGCAGAGCATCAACGGCCTGCTGGCACCCTTCAACCCTTAGCTATTACTGAATGGAAATGGGATAAAATTGGTATGGATTTCATTACCGGTCTTCCCAGGACCAAGAGAGGGAATAATGCTATCTTCGTCGTGTCGATCGTCTTTCCAAAGTAGCGCATTTCCTACCTGTTCGTGAGAGTATAACCGCTAGTCAATTGGCAGACTTATACATCTCCCGGATAGTGTCTCTCCATGGTGTTCCTTTGGAAATTAATTCGGATCGAGGAAGTCTTTTCACCTCTCGATTTTGGGAAAGTTTCCAAAATGCTATGGGAACCCGTCTCTACTTTAGCACCGCTTTCCACCCTCAGTCGAGTGGTCAAGTGGAACGCGTCAACCAGATTCTAGAAGACATGCTTTGAGCCTCTGTTATCTCATTCGGAATGGATTGGGAGAAGTGCCTTCCATTTGCCGAATTCGCTTACAACAACAGCTATCAATCTAGCTTGGGTAAAGCCCCTTTTGAAGTTCTCTATGGACGACGGTGTCGAACACCCCTTAACTGGTCAGAGACCGGGGAAAGACAATTCTTTGGCCCGGATATGATTCAAGAAGCAGAAGAGCAAGTTCGCATCGTTCGTGAAAAGTTGAAAACAGCCCAATCCCGTCAAAAGAGTCAATATGACCGAAAACATAAGGCTATGACTTTCGAGGTTGACGAGAAGGCTTACCTTCGGGTTACCCCTCTGAAGGGAACCCATCGTTTCGGTATCAAAGGCAAATTGGCTCCTCGTTACATTGGACCTTTTCGCATTCTCGCCAAACGAGGAGAAGTTGCCTACCAGTTGGAACTACCTCCGCACCTCTCCAGAGTCCACGATGTCTTCCACGTTTCTCAACTCAGGCATTGCTTCTCGGATCCTATCCGTGGAGTGGACCACGAAACGCTTGATCTCCAAGATAATCTTACATATCGAGATTACCCCATTCGTATCCTCGATCAGGCCGACCGTACCACTCGACGTCATAATATCAAGTTTCTCAAAGTTCAATGGTCGCACCATTCTGAGGATGAAGCAACTTGGGAAAGGGAGGATCGTCTTCGACTTGAGTATCCCGCCTTCTTTCCGGAGGAACCCAAATCTCAGGACGAGATTCTTTTGAGTGGGGGTGAGTTGTCACATCCTAGTTAGCCATGCATTAGAGTGTTGCATCATGTTTACTCTTTCATCAGAAACCCGAAATGGGGATGACAGAACCCCCAGTCCCCTCTGAAACCAGTTAGGGTTTACTAAAAAACTTTTTCAATGAACCTGAAATGCCCTTCCAAAATGCCCATCATTTTTGTCTTGGTTCAGAACCTCTGACAAAAGTGGTGCACATTTTCCTAGGCCATCCTAGGGTTTTTGATTTAAATCACAAGTATTTGAATTTGGGCATTTAAAATTATATAAAATATTTAAATGCTCAAATAACTCCAAACTAAAATGTTTCATGTTGGAAATAATCCAACTATGGACCAGGAGTAGTTTGGTGATTTTTGGAGTTGCCTAAGTATTTTATTTAATTCAACAAAGTTGCAGAAGTATTAAAAAAACAGTAAACAGAAGAAATGGAAAAGGCTTACCTGTCGCCCAGCACCCGGCCCACCTGCCGGCCCAGCCCAGCACCGTGCCAGCGAGCTGCTTGCCGGCCAGGCAGGCAGGCAGGTGCTCGACAGCGAGCACCGCATGGGTGCCACGCACCTGCTCGCCGCCTGGCCGCCTCCCTCGCCCGGCTAACGCCGTGAATCGGCCTCCCTCTCTCCCCCGAACCCCCCAGACACCCCCTCTCCTCTCCAGCTCCTCTCCCTCGCTCTCCCACGCCATGGCCGACGCCATCGCCGCCACCCCCTCGCTGTAGCCACGCCCTCCGTCAAGCCCACGCCGTGCCGCCGTGTCCAGGAGCTTCGCCGCTGTCCACTTCATCGAGCTAGCCGAGCCCCGTGTGCTCGAGCGGCCCGA